>NC_047092.1:154856449-155159479 GCF_902459505.1 Geotrypetes seraphini | reverse complement strand
CGCCATTACCTTGCGGTTCAAGGCGGATTATACAACAGTTGTCAGAAGGTTACAAGACTTGTAACATTACATGAGAATTGTCATAAGCCTTACATAAGAATTACATAAGAATTGTCGAGAACTTAAGGATTATCACTTAAGGATGTCGAGAATTTAGGATTATCACTTTTCTGATTTTGCAAACAAGTTCTTTATTTATATTTATAAAAGTGATAAAAATTACTACTTTTCTCAGTTTTACCTATCTTTCTATCTATATATATATCAATGTATGATAACATTATTTTAAAAATTCTATTGTTTCTAGGGCATGTAATATGGTGTTGTAACATATTAACAAGTGGTCTCCAAGCTTTATATAGCTTAGGGCCTCACCAAGTCTAAATCCGGCAATGGCTGCACTAACTGATTAGTGAAGAAATATATACTCAGGGGCAAATTTTTTAAAGGACATCCCAAAATTAGGCATCATTTAGACGTCCAGCAGCGCAATTCTCTTAAGCATAGACACACAATAGAGAATGGCGCTCAGCGGCACTCAGCAAATTTAAGCACGTCCATATGGTTAGGCATGCTTTATAGAATCGCCTTTTAGGCATCGCATAGACGTCTGCGCAATGTTTATAGCGTTATTGTGTTTTAGCGTTATGATATTATTAGAACGGCAATTTTATGCTGGTTTTTTTTAAACATTAAAATTGTATGCAGTAAAATGGCATGCAGAAAGCAGCCCAATTTCACAGAAACACCATTATTATATTATATTATATTTATCTTTTAATTATTTATATACCACTTATATCCTAAGTGGTTTTTACATTTGGCTACTTTATCATATTTCCATTCTGTCTTGGTGGGCTCAAGGGGATTGAGTGATTTGCCCAGGGTCTCAAGGAGCCCTAATTGTAAGATCTGAGCCCTAAGTTGCGGATAGTCGTTGAGAGCTTTTGATTTAGACTGAGAGCCTCTACCATATGGAATATCAATGCTCCTAAACAGAAAATTAAACTGAGGCAGAACTATTTGTAAACCATACATAGTAACATAGTGACATAGTTGATGACGGCAGATAAAAACCCGAATGGCCCATCCAGTCTGCCCAACCTGATTCAATTTAAATTTTTTTTCTTCTTAGCTATTTCTGGGCAAGAATCTAACGCTCTACCCAGTAATGTGTTTGGGTTCCAACTGCTGAAGTCTCCGTCAAAGCTCACTCCAGCCCATTTACACCCTCCCAGCCATTGAAGCCCTCCCCAGCCAATACAAAAACAAAATATTCTGGTTAAAAGCACACACCTGACTTGCTCTTGATATGACTGCTGCTTTTCAGAGTCCAATATAAAGCAGTGATGATTTGCCATCAATTTTTGTATGGAAACATCCCAGAATTACTTAAAAGTTAATATACTCAGCTCTACACCAATGAGATCTCTGCGCTCTCAGAGTTTAGCCGTACTGAAGACATCCGTGAATCCAAGACTTGTTGAGACAGGTAAAAGGACTTTCTGTTGTGCAGGAGTTAAGTTATGCAACTCCTTAGTGGGTCAGATATGAAATTGCTGTGAAAAGGGTAGGTTCAGAAAATTATTACAGACGTAGCTTTTCATAGATGCCTTTTTTAAGTTATCTCAGCTAAAATTGATGAATTATCTATGAGCTCTTCTATCCACATTATGGTATTTTCTTGAGGATTGTATGTATTTTTACTTTTATTATATGAGTATTTTATTATATATTTGCTTTTATTTTGTTGTCATTTTAACATTGTGTATGTAAACTATGTAAACCTTTTAGTTTTAAACGGTATATACATTTTTAAAATAAATAAATATTTCTTCATTGTCTTTTCAGAACTGGGTATCGTGTTTCCTTATCTCTATTGCTTTCAACATTTAACACATAAGGACCCATGGCAAATCTGCTGAAGCCCATTCAATTCCATGCAATGCATGATTATTTGAACCATCAGAAATAGCAAGACACCCCCAATAATTTCAATGGAGATAAACAAAGCATGGGATCGGCTCATCCAAAAGAAATCTAGCGTATAAGAACTGGGGTTGAGGACAAACACCTTCTTCCTCCCTCTCAAAGTTTCCAGCCCTTTCCTGCCAGAATTTAAAAATTGTGCCAATGGACTTTCCCAACCACGCTCGGGGCCGCCGGCCCGCGACACCGACCGCACCGATCGGCGATCCCGGCCGGCGACTCCCCAACTGACCGCGTGTGCAGCGGCCCAACCCCTCCCGACGCGCACCCACCTCCCGCAAGCACCCCGCGGGCGGCAGTCCCCGACATATCGGCGTGCAGCTGTTGGAGTGAGGATGCAAAGGATGATCGCCGCGGGAGCCGGAGGCGGCCGCAAAGATGAAGCAACAGTCGAGGGGGGAGGAAGGGGCGCCGCGCGAAGGGACAGCCAAGGGTGGGAGGAAGGGAAACCGCGTCCGCCTCGTGTGAAGCCGGATCGAAAGGGGCGATCTCCCCTCCGCTCACCCCTAATCTATCCTCCTCCCCTCCCCCCCCCCCTCTAGACCTAGCCGATTGGCCCCAAGGCTTCGGCCGATTTGTGATCGCTCCTCCCTATGTGGTTCGGAGCTTGTTCTTTCCCATCAGAATTTAAAATTGTGACCAATGTTTTTCCCTCCACAATTCAACAACCAACAAATTTTCCTGTCAAGTTCAGGACCAATGGTCTTTCATGCCTCAATCACCTCAAGCTCCAGCCAATCAAGTTGAAGGACCCACTATATATAAAGACAAACTGCAGACCTCAGAGCACATTCTGAAGAAAGCTACAGCATGATGGCTGAAATGTCATTTCTACTTTCCCAGATGTGGCAAGATCTGGACAACTGCAACAATCATGATGCCAGCCACGGAAGTCTAAGAGAATACATGATAGAGAGGTTTAAATACCAGCATGGCATAAATGCGAATGAGGCGAGTCTTTCGTTTGAAAGGAAGCTCTGGAATGAGAGAGCATAGGATGCAGTTAAGCGGTGATAGGCTCAGGAGTAATCTAAGGAAATATTTTTGTTTACAGAAAGGATGGGAGAGGCTTGGAATAGTTTCCTGGTAGGGGTGGTGGAGACAAAGGGCTCCTTTTACTAAGGTGCTCTGGCATTTTTAGCGCGTGCTACATTGCCATGCGTGCTAATCCCGCACCAAGAACTAACGCCAGCTTAAAGCTGGCGTTAGCGTCTAACGCCTGTGGCAATGCACGCTAAAACCGCTAGTGCAGCTTAGTAAAAGGAGCCCAAAGACTTTCTGAATTCAAGAAAATGTGGGATCTCTTAGGAAGAGGAGGAGATAATTGATACTGTGAATGGGCAGACTGGATGGACCATTTGGCCTTTATTTGCCATCATGTTTCTATGTTTCTTTACCAAGGTCTTTCAGCACTACAGCTCAGAAAATTTCAGCTAATACAAATGTCAAATTATTATATCATAAATGTAAATATGATCATGTTGCTCCTTTATTCTTGACCAAGTATTGAACGTTATGTAGAGGTTATAAAATACCTGTTATTACACATCGGGTCCTCTACTCTGGTATACCTAGTTTCCTTTCAGTTCTAATCTAATCTAATCTAATCTAATCTAATCTAATCTAATCTATTCTGAAATTTGTGGCTTGCTCTGGGCTTATAAAGGTTCTAAGACAAGAGTCCATACAACATGGGGAACTTACAGAAGAAGTTGTTATAACATTTTATAAACTAAGAAGAGGTAAGTCAAGCAAGGTGCTAGCAAGAGAATTAATGGAGGTAGAATTAAAAAGTCAATCTGGATAACCCTGGGGAGACTAAAGGGTCATCCTATAGGATGGTGGCTGCTGTAAAGGAATGCTTTCAATTTTCTTTAAAGCTCAGGTAGTTCGTTTCTGATCTTACGTCTATGGTGAGGCTGTTTCAGTTTTTTGTTGCAACAGGCGAATAATGAGTTGAATATGCATTTGTATTTGACTCCCTTTGGTGAGGGGAAGATCATTTTAGAGGTGTTGAACATTCTGACAGAGGAGAATTGGAATTCAGTAAAAATTATGAGTTATCGAATCCACTGAGTTGGCGTGGTATATCTGGTGCAGAATGTAGAATGCTTTGAAGTATATTCAGGGCGCTATCGGTAACCAGCGCAGCTTATGGAGGTAGTCAGATATCACATCATATTTTCTTAAGCAGAAAATCAGACAGATTGCAGTGTTTTGTATTAGCTGCAGTCTGTGTAGTTGTGTGGTACCTAGGCCTGCATATAGTGAGCTGCAATTGTCCAGTTCTTTAATTCCTTATACTCTTTCCAGAATACTTACACAAGACCTCTACAAAAAACATTATTGATACTACACCTAAGTGTATTTCATTGGCAACATTAAGAAGTCTTTTTACTAAGCAGTGGTGAGTACTAATGCATGCTTAAGGCAGCTTAGAAAGGGTTTACTGCAGGGTGCACTGAGGCATTTCGCAGTAAGTTTCAAAGGTGCACCTGCTATCCACCGGCATTTCTGTGCTAATCAAATAGTATCTTGGCATTGCTGCATGCTGATTTAGCACAGGATTAGCATGTGAGCCTTTACTTTCTATAAAATAGGTGGCAGTAAGGGATCACATGCTAATTTTTGTTAATGGTCATTAAGTCAGAAAATGGAAAATCAACTATTTTCTGGCTGTGGTTGAAATGGTTTTGTGCAACATAATGAGCGGAGATACCATGCCCGACGCTATGACACAGGACATACTTGTTCTGGAACACTGGTCTACTCTTTGGCAGCTGAATTTCAATGCCAAAAAGTGTAAGATAATGCACCTTGGTGGCAGAAACCCTTGCAGAACCTACACTCTGAATGGTGAGACCTTAACCAGGACTGTGGCAGAATGAGACCTGGGAGTAATCATTAGTGAAGATATGAAGACAGCCAATCAGGTGGAGAAAGCCTCATCTAAAGCTAGACAAATGCTGGGTTGCATCCGGAGAAGCTTTGTCAGCCGAAGGCCCGAGGTGGTGATGCCGCTGTACAGGTCCATGGTGAGACCACGTCTGGAGTACTGTGTACAGTTTTGGAGGCCACACTATCGGAAGGATGTGCTAAGAATGGAATCGGTTCAACGATTGGCCACCAAGATGGTCTCAGGGCTCAAGGATGTCCCTTATGAAGAACGACTAGGTAAGTTGCACCTTTACTCTCTCGAGGAACGCAGAGAGAGGGGTGACATGATAGAGACGTTCAAATACGTTACTTGCCGCATTGAGGTGGAAGAAGATATCTTCTTCCTTACAGGCCCTATGGCGACAAGGGGGCATCCGCTGAAAATCAGGGGCGGGAGATTCCATGGTGACACTAGGAAGTACTTCTTCACCGAAAGAGTGGTCGACCATTGGAATAATCTTCCACTTCAGGTAGTTGAGGCCAGTAACGTGACTGATTTTAAGATCAAATGGGATCAACACGTGGGCTCACTTCAAAGAGGAACTTAGAGGGGAGGGTTATTTGAGTGGGCAGACTTGTTGGGCCGTAGGCCTTTTCTGCCGTCATATTCTATGTTTCTATGTTTCATGTAATGGCCACTTTCTACTGAAGCTTGGTAAAAGGACCCCTAAGAATATAAAGACCTTGGAGATTAGCTTATATTTAAATTTGTATAATTGTGATCATTTGAATTAACATTTTACCTGGGCATGCAACAGTGACAGTCCTTTCAGCTTCACATTGCTCATGAAACAAATTGGGACACACCACTAAGAGCTCCTTTTCCAAAGCCACGCTAGCGGTTTAACGCACGTAATAGCTCACGCTAAACCGCCGTCCGCACTAGCCGCTACCGCCTCCTCTTGAGCAGGCGGTAGTTTTTCGGCCAGCGCAGGGGTTAGTGTGATGAAAAGTCACGCGCGGCTTTGTAAAAGAAGCCCTATGATTTAAAAAAATATTTGGATTCTAGTCTGCCTTTGCAGATGATAGATAGGTGCTATCGACTCGTGCTTGAGTCTTAGCGACTTGATGAATTACAGATCTAAAAAGAAAGTGATTTTGTGCTAGTCTGGTAAGGTCCTCCATGGTTGTTTTATCCAGATGATACTTAAGTCAATTCTTATAACACTATACAAATTAAATTGACTTCTAGATGATTCTCAAGTCAATTTAATTTTTATTAGTGTTATAAGAATTTCTGGTCTAAATAGGTACCTAATGAAATGAGAGATGAAGTGGCTTGCCAAATATCACAAAGATGATTATTGACGGAAGTAGAATTTGAATCTGGTTTATCTGGTTCTCAGGCCATCCATCGAACCATTGGTCACCCTAGTATAAATATGATAGAACCACTGATAGAGAGGAGAAGTAGATATCACCGTACCATATCGGGAAAATTCATGCCTTATTTGGCCTGACCTACTTTTCAGGGCTGCAAGACATGTGGCTATGTAAATTGTCATATGCTTGAGAGTGTCTCCAGTTTCAGTGGGCTATCATGCTTCTAATTCTCTACAGTTCATCTCTGAGTATATAGTATCTCCCATGGCCTGCCACTTGACCCAAAATACTGCAGTTAGAGTGATATAGAGAGTTATAGCCTCTATTCCCAAATATGAAAGAATTACACCTTACTTTGTTCAATGACATTGGTTATCAATTTCTGCTAGGATAACTTATAAGCTCTGTGTATTGACCTAGCTCTTTCTTATTTGCTGGATTTAGGGCTCCTTTTCCAAAGCTGCGATAGCACACACATTTTTAGCACGCGCTAATCCCCGCACTAGCCGAAAAATTACCGCGTGGCCGGCCAAGTAGCATGCGTGTTAAACCGCTAACGTGGCTTCGTAAAAGGAGCCCTTAGTTTCCTTAATGATTGGTAGACAGGGTCATATACAACGAAATCTATTCTATTTACAATTTCCATCGCCTAAATCAATTAAGCAATTCCGTCAACTTAGTGCTTCTTTTAGTTATCAAGCTCCGACTATTTGGAATGAATTTCCCCTCACTGTTAGATCAGAAACCAATTATTTAGTTTTTAGAAAGCTTTTAAAAACAGTTTTATTCAAGACATTTTTGAACTGATTGGTTTTATGGTTTTTCAATATTGCCCGTTTAACTGGGTTTGTTTCCCGTCATCTGCTTTATTGTAATCCGCCTGGAACTCATGAGAGCAATGGTGGAATATAAAAAGCTTTGTAATATAATGTAATAATGTAATGTATATAGTATGATGGAGCCAGAGATATACTAGTATAGAGGTGGGGAATGGGGGTGGGCAGGAGGAGAGGAATAGAGGAAAATATAATTACTGCATGACTTCTTCCTCCTGCCACCACTGCATTTCAGTGTGGGTGACTTTCTGGTCATCGTTAAAGCTACTTTAAAATCTAATGGAGCTACTTAGCAAGGATATCAAAATATAAATTAATACGAGTATCAAATTATGCTGATGATTATGTAGACAATTTTCAAGCTATGTGTTAAATTACTTTAAGATGGTTTTGTTATTTAAGTGGTAGTTAGCTCACAACACAATGTACTTGTGCTAGTGCCATCAAGAAATCTAGTTTGGTTTATATTCATCCTGAAAGCCAAGAACAGCGATAATATATTTTTTATGTTACTGTTGCCTGCCAAGGTAGCTCAACTATTATTGTCTGCAATAAAATTTGCATGTGGTTTGTCTATTAGCATAACATTATTTCTTTCTCCGTTCTTGTTTATAGTGCTTTGTAACAGGTGAATAATAATATTATTTTTTTCTTCTTCTGACAACATCTGGAAATAAATTCAAAATGATGTCAACAAAGTCCAGTTATTGTTTGCCTCTGTGCATTAGAAAAAAAAAAAAGTTCTTACTCTCAAGTCAGAGCTTGATTGTCTGTAGCAGCAATTAACCCAGGACTCTCACTTTGCAAAGCTGTGGAGAAACCAGGCAGTGATACTTTCAGATTGTAAAGCAGAGTTCGAGGAAGGTCCTCCCCAACCTCTTTGTTCCATTAGGAATTAACACTCTAGTAATGTAGGCAACAAATGCATGTTCTGGTAGTATAAAGAATAGCATATATTGTAGAGCCATTGTCATGAAGAGGATGGATGAGTTGCGATAATTAAAGTTTCCAAGTTTATTTAGTACTTAATATACTGCATTGGCAAATGCATCTATGCAAAGTTAAAATAGAGTGAAATTTGAAAATCCAATATACATTTAAAAAAATGTGAAGTTACATTTTAGACAGATAAAGATAAATAAAATATGATAAAATTTAAATTTAAATGTAATTTAAATTTAAATGTGTGCTTCTAATTCCATACTGATGTTCACTGGGTCCTGCCTGAAATATAAATATATATGCCGATTGAACAGAAGCTGTTAGTTAAATGCATCTAAAAAAAAAAAAAGATTTTAAAAGTGATTTGAAACGTTCTAAATTGGTTTCAAACCTAATCAGGGAGGGCATTCCAAAGTTGTGGACCATTAACTGAAAAAATACACTCTCTGATAGAAGCATATGCGACATATCTTACAGATGGAATAGTAAGAAGGTTTTGTTGACTTGAACGAAGTATACGAGAAGGTATATACGGTATCAGGTAATAATCAAGATAAGGCAGAGATCATGCAAAACATGTCTTGAAGACCAAAAGTAAAATCGTGTATGTTAATCGATGATTAACAGACAGAAAGGACTATCTAAAACTTCTAGTCCCCTTCCTGAATTTCCATTTTATTCTGAATACACTATAACACTGATGGCATGTCTTGATCAATGTTTCTCAACTTGTTCCTGGAGGAATATTTAGGAGGGAAGTTTCCAAGGTGCAGTAAAAGGCAAATATTACACCTCTAGAGGTAGCGTGATGCTACCGCTAGGCTCATGTTTCCATATATGAAGTTATGAGTTTGATTTTGTAGGTAAGGATGATGATCAGGGTAGGGGATGATCGGGAGGGGAACAATTCAATGGCCCTTTTAGGATTGGATCCCCAAAAGGTTAATCTACCGAAAACTACAGACCATTTAATATAATGGTAGTTTTACAAATGAAGGAAAGATCTCAGAGTTGCCACTCCCAGGATAATATTGTTATTGTCCAGAAGGGAATTGTGGCTTATGGTATCTTTCATTGATCAACCTTCATTATTAATTTGTAGTAATGTAATTATTCTTTAAATTTACTTTAAAAATTATTAAATACTACCACTCTAAACTAGTTTCTCATTTTCTTTAGGGAGTATTTAACCTATAAATTTTTCTTAGTTTTTTCTTATTTTTTGTGCAAAAATGCTTAAAGTGCAAATATTTCCTAAAGTGGCTAGTGCAAATCTAGTTTATTTATCTGAATACGCTGTGCAAAATAGCAAAATAGCAAAGATAACAAAAATAAAACATCATGAAAGAGGCCTAAAACTGGCACTTATCTGTTGAACATGATGTATCAGAGAAACGGCACATTCATCTAGCCGTAAGAGACCCATATATCCCAACCAACGGGAACCCGTTTCGCCGCACTCGAGCGGCTTCCTCAGGGTAATGTAAGGCAAACGGGCTGAAAACAGAGATTTCAATGCAAAATAATTGATTAAAGAAAGTCAAAAATAAGTAAATATTGAATTAACAGCTTAAAGCACAGCTTACTTACTTGTATCACATAGCAATCTGGGCTGTTGTTACACACACCCGCTTTCAAAAATGGCGCTTTTAAGCATGGAACGCCAGCGCATGCGCCATGCAACTACCAATCGGATATTTTTTTAAATAAGGAAACATTGGACAGTATTGTTAAAATGATGTAAAAATGATTGAGCAACTAAATCAAATGAATACAGACCAGTCTATTGTTGTGTTTAAACCATGAGGATGCATACTGTTAAGGGCATAGATCCACCTTACTTCTCTTCTTTGTAGTCTTTTCACTCTGTCTCCCCCACGCTGAGTTTTTGGTTCATGATCAATTGCTAAAACTCTGAGGTCAGAGAAGTTATGTTTATGTTGAGTGCAATGTTCTACAATGACTTCAGAGCATCGATTGCGTTTGAGATTGGATTTATGTTCGCATAATCTTGTTTTTAAATCACGTGTCGTCATTCCGACATATAACATCTTGCATGGGCAGAGAATAACGTATATGATGAAGGTGGATCTGCAATTCATGAAATAATTCAAAGTGTATTGTTTATTGTTATTGGGATTAATGAAAATCTTCATTTGTATAGTGATTTCGCATATACTACATGATAAACATTTGTAGTGGCCTTTGATCTGCTGAAGTGTTGACGGAGATTTCGTTATAGATGGACATAGAATCTCTTTTAAGTTTGAATTTCTTGAGAAAGCGATTTGAAGACCCTTGTTTTCAAAAATCGAATGAAGTTTCATGATGTCCCAATTATTTTTCATGATTTGTGTTACCTTGTTAGCATTAGAGGAATACCTCATGACAAAAGTCTCTACGTCATCTTCAAAGGAATTCTTCCTCTTCATATCCAGAAGATGGTCTCTGTTAGTATATTTTGCCCGACGTCTTGCATTTCTTACTACATGATGGGGGTAACCTCGTGATGTCAATCTCTCTTGTAATTTCTTTGATTGCTTTTGATATTCATTTTTTACATTTTTTAGATGTAGATATATGTCAAGAAAACAATACGTTTGTGACTAAGGTTTTCATGAAAAATACCGATAGAAACACTTTCCTCCAGTTTGACAGTTGTCATCCGTTGAAACTGAAGGAAAGTTTACCTTTCTCTCAAATGTTGAGAATCCGAAGAAACTGTACTAACCTGAATGAATATCAAAAGCAATCAAAGAAATTACAAGAGAGATTGACATCACGAGGTTACCCCCATCATGTAGTAAGAAATGCAAGACGTCGGGCAAAATATACTAACAGAGACCATCTTCTGGATATGAAGAGGAAGAATTCCTTTGAAGATGACGTAGAGACTTTTGTCATGAGGTATTCCTCTAATGCTAACAAGGTAACACAAATCATGAAAAATAATTGGGACATCATGAAACTTCATTCGATTTTTGGAAAACAAGGGTCTTCGAATCGCTTTCTCAAGTAATTCAAACTTAAAAGAGATTCTATGTCCATCTATAACGAAATCTCCGTCAACACTTCAGCAGATCAAAGGCCACTACAAATGTTTATCATGTAGTATATGCGAAATCACTATACAAACGAAGATTTTCATTAATCCCAATAACAATAAACAATACACTTTGAATTATTTCACGAATTGCAGATCCACCTTCATCATATACGTTATTCTCTGCCCATGCAAGATGTTATATGTCGGAATGACGACACGTGATTTAAAAACAAGATTATGCGAACATAAATCCAATCTCAAACACAATCGATGCTCTGAAGTCATTGTAGAACATTGCACTCAACATAAACATAACTTCTCTGACCTCAGAGTTTTAGCAATTGATCATGAACCAAAAACTCAGCGTGGGGGAGACAGAGTGAAAAGACTACAAAGAAGAGAAGTAAGGTGGATCTATGCCCTTAACAGTATGCATCCTCATGGTTTAAACACAACAATAGACTGGTCTGTATTCATTTGATTTAGTTGCTCAATCATTTTTACATCATTTTAACAATACTGTCCAATGTTTCCTTATTTAAAAAAATATCCGATTGGTAGTTGCATGGCGCATGCGCTGGCGTTCCATGCTTAAAAGCGCCATTTTTGAAAGCGGGTGTGTGTAACAACAGCCCAGATTGCTATGTGATACAAGTAAGTAAGCTGTGCTTTAAGCTGTTAATTCAATATTTACTTATTTTTGACTTTCTTTAATCAATTATTTTGCATTGATATCTCTGTTTTCAGCCCGTTTGCCTTACATTACCCTGAGGAAGCCGCTCGAGTGCGGCGAAACGGGTTCCCGTTGGTTGGGATATATGGGTCTCTTACGGCTAGATGAATGTGCTGTTTCTCTGATACATCATGTTCAACAGATAAGTGCCAGTTTTAGGCCTCTTTCATGATGTTTTATTTTTGTTATCTTTGCTATTTTGCTATTTTGCACAGCGTATTCAGATAAATAAGCTAGATTTGCACTAGCCACTTTAGGAAATATTTGCACTTTAAGCATTTTTGCACAAAAAATAAGAAAAAACTAAGAAAAATTTATAGGTTAAATACTCCCTAAAGAAAATGAGAAACTAGTTTAGAGTGGTAGTATTTAATAATTTTTAAAGTAAATTTAAAGAATAATTACATTACTACAAATTAATAATGAAGGTTGATCAATGAAAGATACCACAAGCCACAATTCCCTTCTGGACAATAACAATATTATCCTGGGAGTGGCAACTCTGAGATCTTTCCTTCATTTGTAAAACTACCATTATATTAAATGGTCTGTAGTTTTCGGTAGATTAACCTTTTGGGGATCTTGTTAATAGCGGTTAATCTGTTCTCTTGCCTTATACTCCTTTTAGGATTGGCCCATGGGTTTCAAGCAATGGCTTTGAGACCTGATTCTCCTGGGATGGTAAAATAACCCAAGCTTTATACCTCTCATTACTATTTACCTCACAGTGACTTACCTAACCTGCATTATGGTAATGTAACTCATGTTAGTGTCTTTTAACATGTGTTAAGATGCAAATATCATGAGTTATTGCCTTCCCCCCTCTTCTATTAAACTGTGCTAGCAGTTTTTAGCGCAGAGAGCCTCGCTGAATGGCCCGCACTGCTCCCGACACTCACAGGAACTCTATGAGCATTGGGAGCAGCACTGGCCATTCAACGCGGCCCCCCGTGCTAGAAAACTGATAACGCAGTTTAATAGAAGAGGCCCTTAGTACTGCTTGATAACTTCACCCTTGCATTTTCAGGATGGCCACAATGCATGAGATAGATTTGAATAAATTGGATTTCCAATATATGCAAATCTCTCTAATGCATATTCATTATAGTATCCTGAAATCCTCCTTAAGGAGAGGACTGGGAAACACTGATCTAGACAAGTAGTGAACCACTAACAGCTCAAGCCTAGATATCTTTGTTATATTTCATATATGTTTCAATGGCATGATATATTGTGCATCATTTTATTCAATGCATAAAAATCTAAGAGCTCCTTTTACAAAGCCGCGCTAGGGCCTTAACACGCAGAATAGCGCACGCTAAATTGCCGCATGCACTAGCCGCTACCGCCTCCTTTTGAGCAGGCAGTAGATTTTCGGCTAGCGCGCGCTATAGCACGCACTAATCCGGTGCATGCGTTAAAAATGCTAGTGCACCCTTGTAAAAGGAGCCCTAAGTTTAGCCCTTTATTTGGCATTGTAGCTCAGCAGTAACATGACTCATATGCCTTACTTGGCACTGTTACTCTCTTTGAACATCGTTACGTAAAGCAGCCATTTCACCATCTGCCAATTAAAGGGTTAAAACATATATTGGAAAATAAAAAAAAAATATTGCTAAAGATAAAAGAAGATATCTATTGAATATAAAAAATTGGAAATTATTAGAACAGGGAGATGTTATTGGAGAGAGAACTTCTGTCACCCTAGATTTTTTTCAGATTACTTTTGAGTATGTTGGGAGTATGCTTACTACACAACTGTAATTCTTTCCTTAGTGATGACTTACAGAATGGCATGCCAGAGGAACAACAAGAGATCTTTCTGCAGCTGTATCAACAACTTTATCTGTGAATTAAAAAAAAAAAAAAAAAGAACAGAAAGAAAAGCAGCTGACACAGCATATCAAGCCTTACATGCTTGGCCAGAAATACACATTGCAAACCATGTTGACCAAGAACATAAATTTGAAACAATGCCTTGGCAAATTTCCTATGTAACAACATACCATAGCTACATGTTCTTGCCATCATCCTTTCACAATCTCAAAATTGTAACTTATTCCTCAAAACAGAAACACATTAGGTTTATATGATGGTAAATCAAAAAGTAAAGGCAAAATACATTTTATGGCTTTAATAGAAGTAACTGTGAGCAATTGAACATATCACTTTTCCACATAGTCCCCATGCAAGACAATACATTTGTTGTACTGTTCAACTAGCTTCTACATTCCTGTAGAGATTATGTTTTGCGGCTGATCCTGAAGCCAGATGCACCCATGTCTCGTTGCTGGTGATAGTTCTTTCTAGAATAGTCAGATCTTCTTCATAGCATCTCAGGAACTGGGCTGCAACCTCCACACACTGTTGCTTGTGTAGATCAGTAAGCTGTTTGGGAACCCATTGTGCACAGACTTTCCTGTATCCCAAGTCATCATGCATTATGGCAAATGCAGATCCATAGCTGAAATCCAAATTTTTAGCCAACTGAGGCACCATTATCCTTTGGTCTTCTCTAATCAAGGGATCCACCCTATCAGTGTGCTCTTGTGTGCATGTTGTCGATGAGCAACCAGAACGACTTTCATCGGTTACACTTGTTCTTCCTGCTTTAAACTGTTTTACCCACTCAAAAAACCTTTTGTTGATTCATGGTGCTATGTCCACACTGAGTCAATATCCGACAATGACTCCATAGGTTTCACTCCCTCTGCCCAAAGAAAGCACACTACTGTACATTGTTCATTGTTGGTGTAATCTTGCAATGGAGCATCCATGTTTCTAACTTCATGGCTGCCACACAACTAAAGGCCAAGCACTGCACTGTGCATGGACAAACTATCCAACAGACACAGAACGAGTATATATGTTACATTTCACAAGCTCTGTTTTGGTTATTGCATAATTTAACAATTGTGTTTAGGTTGGAGGAGCTGCCGTACAGCGAAAGGTTAGAGAAACTGGGCCTCTTCTCCAACGAAAAGAGGAGATTGAGAGGGAACATGATTGAAACATTCAAGGTACTGAAGGGGATAGACTTAGTAGATAAAGACAGGTTGTTCACTCTCTCCAAGGTAGGGAGAATGAGAGGGCACTCTAAAGTTGAAAGGGGATAGATTCCGTACAAACATAAGGAAGTTCTTCTTCACCCAGAGAGTGGTAGAAAACTGGAATGCTCTTCCGGAGTCTGTCATAGGGGAAAACACCCTCCAGGGATTCAAGACAAAGCTAGACAAGTTCCTGCTGAACAAGAACGTGTGCTAGTAGGGCACTGGTCTTTGACCAGATGGCTGCTGCGTGAGCGGACTGCTGGGCATGATGGACCACTGGTCTGACCCAGCAGTAGCAATTCTTATGTTCTTATTCACCCTCGTATCTTTGCTGGAATGTGTAGAGTTGTTTTCCCTTTAATGGTTAAATAAGTAAAGGATTAGTGACATTGTTAAATTGAAAGGCACTCCTTTGCTACCTGGTAGACCTGCATTAGAACACTGTATTACAAATGCTAAGTACAACATTCAACACAATGAACATACTGAGGAAGATATAGAAACAATTTGCTAAGTTTTACACATTTATGTCTCTAGGTTGTGTTTTCTCATTAGAGACAGCAGTATGCATTTATCATGTGTTATAAAAATTATGACAATGTACATATACATTACAATACTGTGACCACTTTAATTGCAATATTATGAGCTGGAAATAAAACGATAAAAAGATAATATTAACAATGGTATATAGCACAATTCAATTTTTATGTGAACAAAAATAATCCAAGAAACAAACCTTGTAACGTATAATTCTAATTCCTTCCTAAAACCAAAAACCACATTACTTCTTGCAAAACCATAAAAATAAGAAATTCTGGCTTCTTCAAGTAATTATACATGTAGCAGGTCAGAAAAAAATATTTTTATGTAATTCCAACAAAATAAGTCTGATCCACTAACATTCCCCCAAGGACATAGTAAGGGGAGTGCGGGGTAGGCACAATCTTCCTAAATGTATGGCACCCCTCCTCCTCTCTATCTTCCCATGCTCCTTTCCTTGCCGCACGCCCCTTGCCTTCCCCAGCATGAGGTTGCTGCCCGCGTCGGCATCAGCGCTCTCTTTGACATCACTTCCAGGACCTATGCCCAAGAGGTGAAGTCAAAGGCCAAGCAGACACCGATGTGGGTACGGGGTAAGGGAAGGGGGCGCGCAGGTGGCGGGGAGGGACAGGGAAGAGGGCGAGGAGGAGGGCCAATGCCCTGGGTGCCGCACACTCTTACAACACCACTGCTTCCCTCCCCTTCCTTTTACAAAGTCAAGTTAGTTTTTTTTATTGCCAGCTATGGCAATATTAGCTCTGATGCTCAAAGAAATTCTTTGATCATCGGAGCAAATACTGCCACTGACGGTGATAAAAAAAAGTCTAATGCGGCTTTGTAAAAGGTGGGTTTGTTTAGCTTTTTGAAGAGATTTTACAATTAAAGTTGTAAGTAATCTTGCTATGTTCTGCCAGATAGTTTAGATTACTTTACTTTATTGTTAAATTTGATTATCTGCATGGGTGCAGGAATAATACAGGATTTTTGACATTTAGGGGATAATTCTATAAGTTGGTGCCGTTTTTAGGCTCCTTAATGTCAGGCAGAATCATCTTTGGGATCTAAATCCAAGCTGTTAACTATCTTTTTAGCACTGGAAGATGTAATGGGGCAATTTGACAAAATGAAGAGTAACAAATCTCCTGGACCTGATGGTATACATCCCAGATTACTGATAGAATAAAAAAATTAAGTTGCAAAGCTATTATTAGTGATTTCTAAATCATCTTTAAAATCCAGCATGGTATTGAAAGACTGGAAGGTGGCCAACGTAGATCGGTAAATATGATGTCAGTGCCGGGCAAAATGGTAGAAACTATTATAAAACAAAATTACAGAGCATATACTAAATAAGAATAAATAATTGAAACAGAGCCAACATGGATTTAGTCAAGGGAAATCTTGCCTCAACAATCTACTACATTTCTTTGAAGGGGTGAATGAACATGTGGATAAAGATAAGCTGGCTGATATTGTATATCTGGATTTCCAAAAGGCATTTGTCAAAGTACCTCATAAAAGACTTCTGAGGAAATTAGAAAGTCATGTGATAGGAGGTAATGTCCTATTACGGATTAAGAACTGGTTAAAAGATAGAAAACAGAGAATAGGGTTAAATGGTCAATATTCTCAAAGGAGAAGGGCTTACTAGTGGGGTTCCCCAGGGGTCTGTGCATGGATTGCTGTGTTTTTTTTAACATATTTATCAATGATCTAGAGCAGTGGTTCTTAAACCTATCCTTAGGGACCTCCAGCCAGTTGGATTTTCAAGATATTTCTAATGAATATGCATGAGGCAGATTTGCATGCTTGTCACCTCTATTATACATACAAATACATACAACTAGACCCGACCGCTGCATTCGACTTGGTGGACCATAACATACTACTACAAATCCTAGATACAATAGGTATCACAGATAAAGTATACACATGGTTTGAAGGATTCCTTAAATCAAGAACCTATAGAGTAAAATCAGACAAGCAAAAATCTGAACCTTTGTCAAACCCCTGCGGTGTTCCCCAAGGATCCCCTCTATCCACGACTCTCTTCAACCTATATATAGCCTCCCTCAGCTCTCACCTGGACAAACAAGGCATAACCTCCTACAGCTATGCAGATGACATTACCATTCTCATACCCTTCGATCAACCAAAACTCTCCATGACAAACACAATATACTAAACACTAAAATCAGTAGCAACCTGGATGAAAGATCACAAACTGAAATTGAACCCAGATAAAACTAAATTCATCCTCCTAGAAATCAACAAAATACCAACCATAACCAACATTGAAATCAACGCAATCAACTACCCCATTCAAGCCACTCTAAAACTACTAGGAATAACTATCGACAGATGCTGCACCATGCAACCGCAAATCAATAAAACAATACAAAAATCATTCTCAGTCATGAGAAACTTAAGACAAGTTCGGAAATTCGAGAAAACACAATTCCAGCTCATAGTTCAGTCCCTATTACTAGGCCTACTTGACTACTGTAACATCCTCTATATCCCGTGCCCTACAACCATAACAAAACAACTACAAGCTATCCAAAACACAGCACTAAGACTCATCTACTCATTAAAGAAACATGACCACATTACAGAAGCATATCTCAAATCACATTGGCTTCCAATCCCAGCAAGAATACAATTAAAATTCTAATGTCTTCTATTTAAGACTTTATACGGAGACAGTCCACACTACCTGAATAACCGCCTCATCCACAACACCTCAACCAGACATAGGAAAATTCACACCACATTCTCATACCCCCCAATTAAGGAGATCAAACGGAAAAAAAACTATATGATGGCCTCCTGGCCACTCAAGCAGCCAAACTAGACAACCAAATCGCCAATCTACTGACGGCATCCCTTGACTATAAGACTTTTAGAAAAGAAATAAGGACCATACTCTTCAAGAAAGCCCTGAAAAAAGAAATAACACCACAAGTTTCAAACACCACCTCTCACTAAAGCCAACTTCCCCAAACAAATAACCATACTCATTTCTTACTCGCTTTGAAAATGACCAATTTTCTTTTTTCTTTTTTTTTTGGTAAGTTCTTGTTGTAATACATCTTTGATAATTCTTTTGTAATCCGCCTTGAATTGCAAGGTAATGGCAGACTAGAAATCCCTAATGTAATGTAATGTAATGTAAATATGTCTCATGCATATTCATTAGGGATATTTTGAAAACTCAGGGCAGTTTTAAGAACCACTGATCTAGAGATAGGAATAACTAGTGAGATAATTAAATTTGCTGATGACACAAAATTGTTCACAGTTGTTAAATCACAAGAGGTTTGTAAAAAAATTGCAAGAGAACCTTGGGAGCCTGGGAAATGGCATCAAATGGCAGATGATGTGAGGAAGTGCAAAGTGATGCATGTGGGAAAGAGGAATCCAAACTATAGCTACATGATGCAGGATTCCACATTAGGAATCGCCACCCAGGAAAAGGATCTAGGTGCCATATTTGCAAATACTTTTATGTGATGTGATATTTCTAAGCGTATGAGGTGGCTTTGAAGAACAAAGCATTTTTTTTGTTTCTTGAGCACCTATGTAATGTTCAATTTTTATGCATGTTTTTATGTAAACTGTATAGGTATTATGCGGTATAAAATTTTTTTTAAATAAATTACATTAGAAATTTCTATTCCACCATTATCTTGCAGTTCAAGGCGGATTACAAAAGAGTTATAAACGGTGGGTTACAAAGGAAGATCATTGGTCATTTCTAGTGAAGGTAAAGAGTAGATCAGGTAGTATCAGTGAGGCAGGAAGAAGAAGGAAGGTATTTGTGATGTTAAGACCGTTTCAGGGATTTCTTGAAGAGTAAAGTTTTATTTCTTTTCTGAACATCTTGTAGTCTGGGGTAGTTATCAGTAGATTGGAGATTTGGTTATCTAGTTTTGCTGCTTGAGTGGCTAGGAGGCCATCGGATAGTTTTTTTCCATTTAACTTCTTTGATCGGAGGGTGTGAGAATGGGGTGTGTGTTTTTCTATGTCTGGTTGATGTAGTTTGGATGAGGTGGTTGTTCAGGTAGGTTGGGCTGTCTCCGTTTAAAGATTTAAATAGCATACAGTAGAATTTAAATAGAATTCTTTCATGAATTGGTAGCCAGTGTGAGTTGATGTATACTTCTGTAATATGGTCGTGTTTCCTTAATTAGTAGACGAGTCTCAGAGCTATGTTTTGGATTGTTTGTAATTATTGCAGGGCAGGGGAGGTAGTAGACCTAGGATTAGGGATTGTACTATGAGCTGGAATTGTGTTCTTTCGAAGAATTTTCGGACTTGTCTTAGGTTTCTCATAACTGCGAAAGATTTCTTTATTGTTTTATTTATTTATGGATGCATGGTGCAGCATCTGTCTATAGTCATTCCTAGTAGTTTTAGGGTGGTTTGAATGGGGTAATTGATTGAGTTGATTTCTATATTGGTTATGGTTGGGACTTTGTTATTTTCGAGGAGGATGAATTTTGTTTTGTCTGGGTTGAGTTTCAGTTTGTGATCTTTCATCCAGGTCGCTACTGTTTCTAGTGTTCGGTGTAGTGTGTCTGTCATGGCGGTCTTTGGTTGATTAAATGGTATGAGAATTGTAATGTCGTCTGCATAACTATAGGAGGTTATGCCTAGTTTGTCCAGGTATGTCCTGAGGGATACAGTATATAGGTTGAAAAGAGTAGGGGATAGTGGGGATCCTTGTGGTATACCGCAGGGGTTTGACCAAGGTTCAGATTTTACTTTATCCGATTTTACTCTGTATGTTCTGGATTTTAGGAAGCCTTCAAACCATGAGTATACTTTATCTGAGATACCTATTGTGTCCAAAATTTGCAGTAGGATGTTATGGCATTCCAGGTCAAAAGCTGTGGTCAGGTCCAGTTGTATGAGCAGCATTTTTTTTCCTGTGCTGAGGTGTTATCTGGCTATGTCTATAAGGGAGCCTAGTAATTGAAGTTGGTTCTGAAGCCTGATTGTGTGGGGTGAAGTATGTTATGGTCTTCTAGATAGTTGGTGAGGAGTTTGGCTACTAATCCTTCTGTTAGTTTGACATATATAGGTATTAAGGCAATGGATCTGTAGTTGGATGGTTGATCTGTTGGACCTTATGGGTCTTTTTGGGGTGATGATGATTTCATTGAGGTCAGTTGGGAAAAGGCTGTCTGTGAGCATGGTTTGTATCCATTGTAGAAGTAGAATACAGAATTTGTGCTGGAGGTTGTTAGGAGATATGGTGGGCAGTGGTTGAGGTCACAGGATGCGTGGCTGTACTTTTTGTAGAGTTTATTGAGTTCGGACCATTGTATGTTGGGGAATTGAGACTATGTTCTATCTGCGGCAGTTGATTCTTTTTCTGTGGGAGGAATTGTGAATTTAATTAGGTGGGATTGGGTACAATTGAGGGTAGCTCTGGCATTTGTAATTTTGTTCTTGAAATGTTCTGCTAAGAGGGTGGCTGGGGGGGTATTGTTAGTGGTCATGTAGGGTTTGGTGTCTGTTAGATCAGTGTACAGCGATGGCTAAGAAAGCAAATAGAATGTTACGAATGATCAGGAAAGGAATGGAAAACAAAGCAAAAATGTTATAATGCCTTTGTTTTGCTCTATGGCATGGTCGCACTCACTGTGGCTTTGTGAAAGGAGTCCTAAGACCCATTTCATAAGATGGAACCTGGTAATAAGATAACATACATTTATGACATTAGTGTACACTGTGATAATACACTTTAGTAACAGTAATTAAGGTGTGTGTTTGTTGACTTTAAGGCAGTAGGGAACTGTGAGCAAAAAAGTTTTGGAAAGTTAACAATAACATAATTTTTAGCTGTAGGAAAATTCTTACCAATGTCTCTGTTGACTCCATTTGTCTTTGTGTGTGACCATTTCTTTTTTTTTTTTTTGTAAATCTTTATTAAATTTCTAAACTACTATAGCGCAAACAAACAATTTCAATATACAGTACTCCCCCAAAATTCACAGTGGTTCAGTTCCAGGAATCCCCGCGAATATTGAAAAACCGTGAATGCTGTTTTTCGTGGGGGAGACTGGAGAGGCAGGAGAGAGCAGCCGGAGCGCCGGCGAGTGAAGGAAATCACTTGCTATATGCTCCGACCGCCTCTTCCTGCACTAAAGTCGGGCCTTACCAATCAGGAGCTGCGTGTCAAAGCAGCTCCTGATTGGTAAGGCCTGACTTTAGTGCAGGAAGAGGCGGTCGGAGCATACAGTGAGTGATTTCCTTCACTCGCCGGCGCTCCAGCTGCTCTTTCCTGCCTCTCCAGCTGTCCTCTTCTGGTCGGCGGTCACAGTCAGAAAATACTGCGAATGACTGGGACCGCGAACCGCCGACCATGAATGACTGGGGGAATACTGTACATAAGTTTACACGAAATACACATTAAACTTATACACATTAATGTACAACTATTTCACCCCCACCAAATAATCAGAAAAAGTACATGCCTACAGGAAACCCTCCATATATTCCCCAAATTAAATTCCAATGCAAAACCCATTTCAAATTCAAATATTTCAAAGTTTCCTTTTAGAATCTCGATTGCAAGGTCAATGATGAGAAAAATATATATATATTTCCCCTTAAAAATGCCTCATTCTTCTCTCTGTGATGTTACTTTGTTTCTGTGGAAGTTTATTTTTACTTTTAGTCTTTGATCTAGGTGAAAACAGTTGGAAATTAAACACAAGAATAAACCTTCATGGATATAAAATAACACACCAGAACAGTTTCTCTGCCACTCCCATCTTCTATTTGTTCTGAGATCAAGTGACATTAGAAAAGGTTATATTTAGGATTGGTTAATTTTTTTTTTTTTTTACTTAAGTGACTCATGAACTTAAAGAACAGTAAATATATCCCTTTAGTCTTGAAAAGAAAATTATATCATTCTTAGAGAACACAGTTCATCTTGCTTGCTGTTCAACCTCACACTCTTTTCACTGTTGTGGAATGTTATCTCTAAGTACATGTTCTTTTCTGTCTCTGTTAGACATGCATATTTCTAGAAACATAGTGAATCTGCAAAATTAACATTGTAGCTAACAATTGCACTGTAGATTGGAGAATAAGTGATTCCTGCTGACGAGTTAGAAAGTACTGCAGGTGACTCTGTGTTTAGAAATGTTTCCTGAACATAGTAAATATTCCTAGGCACTAGGCAGGTTGCAGCACAAAGGGAGGGAGGAAGGCAGTTTCCGGCGCAGTGGCAACGGATTGGGGCCAGAGGAGGAGGAATCGACAGAGGGTAGGCAGGTTTAAGCGTGCAGGGGGGGGGGGGGAGGAAGGCAGTTTCCGGCGCAGCAGGGAATACAAAGGACAAAGGCTGGAGGCAGTGAGGGCAAGGAGGCACGAACTCGGGACATAGGAGGGAGGGAGAGCGAAGGACAAAGGCTAGAAGGCAGTGAGGGGGCACACAGTCAGGACATGGGAAGGAGGGAATAGAAAGGGACAATTCTTGGGCCTGAGTGAAGGAAGGAAGGAAGAAGACTCGTGAAATCACCAGACAACAAAAGTAGGAAAAATTATTTTATTTTCAATTTAGTGATCAAAATGCTTCAGTTTTGATAATTTATATCCGCTGTGTGTATTGTGTATACAGTACATGAAAAATGAAAGGAACAGCCTGGCAGGGAAGGGGAGACAGTGTGCAGAGCCTGGTATATATTAGTACACAATTTGGTTCAGAATGGTTTTTTTTCTGGTTTTCCTACTCTAAATCTAGGGTGCGTCTTATGGTCTGGTGCGTCTTATGGAGCGAAAAATACAGTGGTGGTGGGGAACCTACTGCTGCCAACTTACAGTGCCATTTATAGAATATGGCCCTTAGAGTCGTTTGGACTTTCTGGTGTGGTATTAAGGTGAGTTATGTCTTTTTTGATAGATCAAATTAGGAGAGGCACCTGCCCACTTAAATTGCTCTGAAAATTGTCTGGTAAATGTTTAACTTCTCTGGTTAGCAGTTGGATAATTTTTGCTTCACAGTTGCTCCATCCAGAAACCAGTCCCTCACTATATGGATAGCATTGGGCTACTCAGATGGCGTTTTGGCCAGATACTCTCTAAATAAATGAGAATCCACGTGTAACAAAGTTATATATTCACTGGCTGCCAGTATATACAGGATTATAACTTGAAGTAGGTGTTAAGCAATCTGAAGATTGACTTCCAAGGATTTGAAGTCTATTGCTGGGTTTACTGGCGCCTGGGGCAGTCTAGGACAGAAGTCCTACACTGAATTTCCAGAGACACTGTGGGGAAATCAGCAGCTAGGTTCAGAATAGCTCCTGTTCTTATTGCTGTTACTGCTGCAATCAAAAACTAGAATAAGGTATTTTGGTGCAACCTCCAAGCATGATCAGCACTCTGATCTTTCCAAGCATTCCAGACATGTCCTCTAAACCAGTGTTTCTCAACTCGGTCCTGGAGTACCCCCCTTTGCCAGTCGGGTTTTCAAGATATTCACAACGAATAGGCACGAAATAAATTTGCATATCATGGAGGCAGTGTATGCAAATCAAGTTTATGCAAATTCAATGTGGATATCCTGAAAATCTGACTGGCAAAGGGGGTATTCCGGGACCGAGTTGAGAAACACTGCTCTAAACATGATGCCACTGCCAACTCCAGATGCCGTTCCTTTTTTCTTGCGGTGCCGTGAATCGATACGTCGCGTTCCCTCCCTGGCAGCATTCAAATCCAAGCTAAAAGCCCACTTTTTTTGAATCTGTTTTCAACTCCTAACTCCCACTCACTGCTGCCACATACCTAGAGCCACTGTATCATTTCCTCTACCATAATAAGCTCCCCAACCCCGAAATGTCCTAAATTAGATTGTAAGCTCTTCTGAGAAGGGACTGTCTATTGTATGTTAACATGTACAGTGCTGGCTTTAGAAATAATAAATAGTAGCAGCAAGGCATTGGTTGTCAGCAGTGAAAGTAATGGAATGAAATACTGTTACTTTTCTACTTTATAAGAAATGCGGCTGTCCTGTTGTGGATTGTCACCTATCCTTTGTGATGACCCTGTTCTTTACCTTTGATATTCTAGCAGTGACGTAGCAAGGGTAAGCAGCGTCCGGAGTGGTGGTGCCCCTCTCCCACCCTCTTTTCCACCCCACCCCCATCCTTCTCCGCCTCCTCCATCTACGCGTGCGCACCCCTTCCCCGCATCTCTTAAACATTCGCGGCGCGAGCGGTAACCCCAACCTGCTGCTGGCGCCAGAGTCGGCTCTTCCTCCGACATCACTTCCTAGACGTGGGTCCAGGAAGTGACATCAGAGGACTAGCCAACGCCGGCGCCAGCAGCAGGTTGGGGTTGTCGCTCGCGCTGCGAAAGTTAAAGAGGAGGAAAGGGGAGCCTGCGCGCAGTAGCGGGGGGTGGGGAAGGAAAAGGGCAGAGAGGGGGACGGGTGCTGGCACCCCGCCTCCCTCTACTCCCCCTTACTACGCCACTGCTTCTTGCATTGCACCATCGCTCATACATCTATTCTCAGAATGGAAAAAAAAAAATCATGTTAGTTTCTGTGGCATAATTGCTTTGTAATTATTTTACTCTATTTGATACAGTATAATCTCGTTATAACGGACTCGCTTATAACCGAACCTCGCCTATAGAGGATGAGGTCCGCTGATCCCGGTCGTGCACCATTAAAAACATACAGAAAATCATCACATATAGCAGACTCACATATAACCGACTTTTGGATATATACAGACAACCAATTTGGTTCCCAGAGCTGCTTTTAGCTGTAGTTTTCTTCGGCTATAACGGACATGCAGACTCTACCTACAAGGCGCATGGCATGCAGGTGATATAGTATCAAAATACAGCCCAGAAAATAATGACAGAGTATGTATGGTATGACATAATGCTTTAGAACATCTTTTAGTGTTCTGGTTTTGCAATCGTGCCACACCAATGTTTTGCTGCGTTTTGTTATTGATGTTGCTGATATGCTTGTGCAGTGACTGTTGTTCATTGATTGAATGTTGTTTCATTTATTTTTTTTTTTTTGTAAATCATGTTTATTGAGGTCAACCAAAGGAACAAAAGGCATACAAGAAATACAAATGCAGCCGAGTAATATACATGCATGATTGTACTTTTATGAATGTTGTTTCAAGTTGACCTAAATAAAGTTTTACAAAATTGCAACTCTGGATATAATGGACCGTTTTTCCAGGTTCCTTGAAGTCCGTTATAACGAGATTATACTTTAATTAAGAAACAAAAAAGGGGGATACATTGTGCAGAAAAATAAATGCTACCGAATCGGTATAGTAGGAATTCTAATGCTTTAACAGAGCAGGTATCCAAACTGTGTAAGGCAAAATGAAGCAAGGAATGTTTAAACTGGAAGCATTTCATATTGCTTTATTTATCTTTATGACTGAAATCCTTTATAGCCCACTGCTATTCAGAACTGCTTGTGTAAAATATTTGTCTCAGCTGAGTAGCTTGGATCTAGGGTCAGCTAAGTAAATAACTCGAGGATATCACAATTAGAATTGAATTGACCTGACTAATTTAATTTAGCCGATGGACCCCAGAAGTCTTGTTAATATGAACAGGGGAGAACCAGAAAAGAACAGTGCTAGGAAGTCAGGGTTATACATTAATATTGCAAAGAAACCCGGTAAAAAATGCTGCTGATGGTGCAAGACAGACGAAAAATTCCCTGCAGCCATTAACACCATGGGAAGAAACACCAGGAAGCTGAATAAATAAACAAACAAACAAAAAACTTAGCCTGTTTGAAAGCAAGAACGATTTTGTTAACTTCTGAGAAATATTTGGTGTACTGTAGCTACATCCTACCATGTTTCCCTGAAAATAAGACACTGTCTTATGTTAATTTTGGGCCCAAAAAAGGCACTAGGTCTTATTTTCGGGGATGTCTTATTTTTTTCGTGTACAATGATCATCTCTTCTTTCCTCTCCTCCACCCTAATTCTTCCTATTTCCTTTCTCTCCCCCACATGCGCAGCATATTCCCTCCCCTCTCACCCATCCCCTTCCGCAGTATCTTTCCTCCCCTCTCACCCATCCCCTTGTGAAGTATCTTTCTATCCCTCCCTCCCATCTCTTGTGCAGCAGAACCCTTGCAGCTTGTATCCCTCCTTCCCATCCTTTGCAGCTTGTATCCCTCCCTTCCTCCCATCCCCCATGCAGCATCTTTCTATCCTCCCACCCTGCTGTTGCAAGCACCCCCCCCCCCCCCCCGCCGACCCATCTCTCCCTCCGACCGCAAGACAAAAAGAAATGTACCTTATAACAAACCAGCAATGTCAGCAGCAAGCTAGACAGGCTCCTTCATGGCCTGGGCCGTTCCTCTGCCACATTGCTAATGATGTCATCAGTGATGTGGCAGAGGAATGGCCCAGGCCGTGAAGGAGCCTATTTAGCTTGCTGTCAACGCTGCGGTTTGTTATAAGGTACATTTCTTATGTCGTGGTTGGAGGGAAAGATGGGTCGGCGGGGAGGCGGCGGGGGAGGGGGGAGTGCTGCTGCTGGCGACTAAGGCTTATTTTCAGGGGTAGGGCTTATATTAATACCTACCCCGAAAATCATGCTAGGGCTTATTTTCAGGGTAGGTCTTATTTTCGAGGAAACACGGTATCTAGATGCACTAATTCAATTTTCACATCTTGGCATTCATAATATTCTCTTCATTTTTCAGAATATACTGTGTTGTATGTTTACATATATACAAAAATACCAAAAATTGAATATACCTTGTTTAAGAGTGAAATCAAACAATATTCAATTCACAGAGATAACCAATCTCAAGTGTCTGCAGTCAGACCTCAGAGCAAATCATGATTTCACTCTTAAACAAGGTATATTCAACTTTTGGTATTTTTGTACCTTACATACAGTATTTGAAAGGTGTTTTGTACATATATACAAACACATGGAGTTACTACTAGAGCCAGCTAGTTAATATTTAGGCACAATTTGACTTATATTTCCCCTATTTTTTACATTCTTCTCTCTTTTCTATCCTTTATTAGCAACTGCATTTGCATAGAAACAAGATTTTTGGCACTTAGAATTCACCCAAGCTTACAGTTTATCTCTCTGTCTTGTTATGTTCCTTTTCGTCTGACATCATACTTTTATAAGAACAATTTAGGAATGCCATAGAAAGACTTAAGGATAAGCAATGGTAGCAAATAAACTCTTGTGTTTCTAGTTCAGATTCTGGTCTACGTCTTCCTTGCAGAGAGAATGGCATGCTGGGACAGGTAGGCCGGTTCAATCCAGCTAATCTCGTCCTATCAAACCTCTCTAAACAAGAAAAAAATAATGACATGGCAGGGAAGGTTGAACTGGGTCCTCAACACATAATTTGCAGTCCTGTCATTAATAACATGTAATATTTTATATCACTACTGGATGCCCGTAGCTTCCTCTTTCATTTAATGCACAATAATATGAGTTATGCATTTGCCCCCTCTTTTGTGAATGTGTGGCGCGGGTTTTAGTGCTGGCAACAACTGCTCCAACACTCATATAATTTCTATGAGCGTCGGAGCAGTTACCACCGCTAAAAACTGCGCTATGGATTCATAAAAGAGGGGGTTGCTTAGTAAATAGATCCCATTAAAATTAATGGGGCTTTCATTAAATAATGTGCATAAGATTACATTAATGCCTATTTCCACATTAATGCAGATAAGTGAGACCCTATGTTTGTACTAGAGCAGTGTGTCACAAACTTTCCAGCCGGCGGCACACTAAACACAGTTCCCAGGCCGGAAGGCACCCAGAAGTGCGCGGTCATCAATGTGCTGATGTCACTCGCATGTGTGATGTCATTGTGTCACCGAGAGAGTGGTGGATCATTGGAACAGACTCCCACTCCAGGTGATAAAGGCCAGCAGCGTGACGGATTTTAAGAGAAAATGGGATACTCACGTGGGATCTTTAAGGGAGTAAACTCAAGGGGGAGGGATACTTGGAATGGGCAGACTTGGTGGGCTATAGCCCTTTTCTGCCGCTTTTTTCTATGTTTCTATGTGTCGACGCCCGAACATGTGCGGAGGCCCATCTGGCCGCTTCGGTGGAGGGATCCAGGAGGAGGGGAGGTACGGTGAGAGGAGGAGTGATGTCGACGAGGAGGAGAGTCATTCGCGCAGGCTGACTGCCTACAGGACATGCTTCTCGCTGCGAGAGGCAAGTCCTGAAAGCAGTCAACCGGTGCGGATGACTCCCCTCCTCGCAAGTGTGTTGCAGCAAATGGCAAAAGGCACACTGGTGTGGTACTAGAGGCAATAAAGAGTGAAATGACTTGTACAAGTTCGCAAGGAACATCAATGAAGAACAGCAGAATTTGAACCCTGGATTCCTTATTTCTCAACCCCTTCTAAAATCACTAACTCCATTGCTTTTCTTCACGGCTGGTTTGTTACCACACAACTTACCAGATCAGTATGCAATCATTGCACAAAGTATATTTACTAAAATTCTAACTCTCTAAATGTCTACAATTTTCTCATACTTTGCAAATATTCGTATACCTTCTAGGACCAAGGTACTAGTAATAATGGAGGATAATTTTGTATAGGTTGTACAAGTAAGGAAACAGTTGCCAAAGTTCAGTCCTTTATAAAGAGGTGAATATTTTTAGAAGGCATGGAGAGCACTGAGCCTTTAATAAAATACTAGTGTTTAAGCCCGTTAGATTAACGGGTGCTAGATGTGAAAAGTTAACATGTAATCGGAGAGACATAAGAACATAAGAAACGCCTTCACTGGATCAGACCAAGGTCCATCTAGTCTGGCGATCCGCACACGCGGAGGCCCATTTAGGTGCTCCTTGTTGGAGACCCGGATTTCCCATATCCCTCAATATGATTTGCAAGAAGGTGTGCATCCAACTTGCGTTTGAAACCCAGAACAGTATTCTCTGCCACCACCTCCTCCGGGAGAGCATTCCAAGCACCCACCACTCTTTGTGTGAAACAGAACTTCCTGACATTTGTCCTGAACCTGCTGCCATTCAGTTTCAGGCTATGACCTCTTGTCCGTGTCACATCTGAAAATGTCAGTAATGCTGCTTCCTGGTCAATTTGGTCAAATCCTTTTAATATTTTAAAAGTCTCTATCAGATCCCCACGCAGTCTTCTCTTTTCGAGGGTGAACAGTCCCAGTTTTCCGAGGCGTTCCTTGTAGCTTAAATTCTCCATGCCTTTGACTAGTTTCGTGGCTCGCCTCTGCACCCTCTCCAACAGAATTTTATCCTTCATAAAGTATGGAGACCAGTGTTGGACACAATATTCTAAGTGTGGTCTGACCATTGTTCTGTAAAGTGGCATTATAACATCTTCCGACCTACTCGTGATCCCCTTTTTAATCATATCTAACATCCTATTTGCTTTCTTCGCCGCCGCCGCGCATTGAGCCGATGGCTTTAGGGTTCTGTCTATCAGAACCCGCAAATCCCTTTCTTGTTCGCATTTGGCTAATGTCACCCCCGACATCTTGTAATCATGTTCTATGTTTTTCTTTCCCAGATGCATCACCTTGCATTTGTCTATGTTAAAATTCATCTGCCACTTTATCGCCCACATTTCCAGCTGATTTAGATCCTTCTGAAGATCCTCACAGTCCCTTTGAGAGCCAACCGCCCGACATAGTTTTGTATCATCTGCAAACTTGATTATATCGCATGATGTTTCCTCTTCCAGGTCATTTATAAAAATATTGAACAAGATGGGCCCAAGAACCGAGCCCTGGGGCACGCCGCTGGTCACCTTTACCCAGTCTGAGAATTTCCCATTTATGGTTACCCTCTGCGTTCTGTTCTCTAGCCAATTTCCGATCCATCCTTGCACTTCTCCTCCTATTCCATGACTTAGTAGTTTACTCATAAGCCTTGCGTGCAGAACCTTGTCAAACGCTTTTTGGAAGTCCAAGTAAATTATGTCCACTGGATCTCCACTATCTATTTGCTTGTTCACCTTCTCAAAGAATTGAAGTAAATTTGTCAAACATGACCTCCCCTTCCTGAAGCCGTGTTGACTAGCTCTCATTAGGTTGTGCTTTTCCAAGTGTTGCACAATGCGATCTTTAATTAGTGCTTCGATTATCTTCCCAGGAACCGATGTGAGACTCACCGGTCTGTAGTTTCCTGGTTCACCTCTTGATCCTTTTTTGAAAATTGGGATGACATTTGCTATCCTCCAGTCGTCTGGTATTTGCCCGGTCCTAATTGACATGTTAGCTAAGGATTGTAATAGTTCCCCAATTTCTATCTTAAGTTCCTTTAATACTCTCGGGTGAATCCCGTCCGGTCCAGAGGATTTATCACTTTTTAGTTTGTCAATCTGAAAGTAAATCATGTCCAACTCCACATTTATTGTTGTTAGGCTCTCCTCTATGCCTCCGGTGAATACCCTCCCAGTGTCTGGCATTGTTGTAGTGTCCTCGTTTGTGAAGACAGAGGCAAAGAATGAATTTAACCTATCGGCAACCTGTTTGTCTTCTTTGATTGACCCTATCGTTCCTTGATCGTTGAGAGGGCCCACTGTTTCTCTTGCTGGTTTTTTTCCTTTTATATATCTAAAAAAGGGCTTAAAGTTTTTGTTTTCTTGCGCTATCTTTTCTTCATAGACTTTTTTGGCTTCTCTTACCGCTTTATGACACTTTTTCTGGTCGATTTTGTGAAAGTTCCAGGCCTCCGTCGTTTTTTCCCGCTTCCATTTTTTAAACGAATTCCTCTTTTCCCTTACTGCAACCTTCACCTCTTTGGATAACCAAGCTGGTTCACCTTTGCTCTTTTTTCGCCTTCCTTTGGATATCTTCGGTATGTAAAGATTCTGTGCTTCAATGATGATGTTTTTCAGTAGAGACCATGCTTGATCAACTGATTGGATTTCTGCTTTGCCCTTCTTGAGCCGTTTTCTAACCATGGTTCTCATGCTGTTGTAATTCCCTTTTTTGAAGTTAAAGGTTGTGGCTTTAGTCTTGATTGGTTTCCCCTTTCCGATGCCAATGGTAAAATTGATCATATTGTGATCACTTGTCCCCAGCGGGGCCGTAACCTCTACATCTGCTGTCCTTCCAGTAATGCCATTTATAACCAAGTCCTGGATTGCGATTCCTCTTGTCGGTTCTCCCACCATTTGTTCAAGGAAGAAATCTCCTATCATCTCCAGGAATTTAGTCTCCCTTCCGCAGATTGACGTTCCCAGTTTCTAGTCTATCCCCGGAAAGTTGAAGTCCCCCATGATCGTTACATTTCCTGATTTACATCCACTGTTAATTTCCTCCAACATTTCTTTGTCTGTTTCTTCAGTCTGTCCCGGTGGTCGATAATAGAGGCCAATTTGTATATCTGCCTCTTTTTGTCCAGGAATCTTTATCCAGAGGGACTCTAGTTTACCATTTGCTTCCATCTCCCCTTCTCTAACAGACTCTATTTCTTCCTGGACGTACAGGGCAATGCCTCCCCCATTTTGCCCAATCCTATCTCTTGTGTATAGTTTATATCCTTGCAATGCCGTGTCCCATTCATTTTCTTCATTCCACCATGTTTCTGTTATTCCTATGATGTCCAGTTGTTTACTCCTTGCTAGTTCTTCCAGTTCACCCATTTTGTTTCTTAAGCTTCTGGCATTTGTGTACATACATTTAAGTTCTGTTCGTGATAATTTCCTGGATTTAGTTGTTCTCACATCTCTTTTAGTATCAATTTGATCTTTTTCGTTTTCATTGCCTCCTGTAATTTCATCTTGTTCTTCCCCTATATCTGTGTGGTTGTTTGAAGTTTCCTCTTCATGATATCCTGGTGTCCGGTCCATCGACTGGTTGTCGACTGTCGGCTCTCCCCTGATCTTTAGTTTAAAGCCTTCTCAATGAACTTCTTCATGTTCTCAGCTAGGACTCTCGCTCCCTGTTTGGTGAGGTGTAGACCGTCCTTTCTAAAGTACCTGCTTCTTCCCCAGAATGTTGCCCAGTTTCGCACAAAGTCGAAACCCTCTTCTTCACACCATCGCCTCATCCAGGCGTTAACCTCTCTCAGTTCATCCTGTCGCATTGCGTCCGCTCTCGGCACCGGGAGGATTTCCGAGAAAGCTACCTTCACATCTCTGACCTTCAATTTCCTTCATTGCTGGTCCTTCATTACTTCCCTATCGTATTTCTGTCCGCTAATATCATTGGTTCCCACGTGGATAAGTACGGCGGTATCCTTTCCTCCTGCTCCGTCTATGATCCTGGAGATCCTGCTGGCCACATCCTTCACTCTTGCACCAGGCAGGCAGGTAACCAGTCTATCCTCTCTTCCTCCCGCAATGTGGCTGTCCACATTTCTTAGGATGGAATCTCCAACTATGATCCCAATCTTCTTTAGTTGGAGGTTCCTCGGGGGTCTCTGAACTCTTTAGAGAAACTCATTGCACAGTCTCGATCTAGAGAGCAGAAAGAAAAAAAAAGGGGGGGGGGGCTCAGGGCGATGAAAGCTGTTTAATGCAACTCTTGAACCCGTCCACAATTTAGGAGCGAGAGAGAAAGGGAGTGCAGGCTGACCGCCTCTCCTGCTTTTGAATCTGGGCAGGGGCAGAACTGGGGATAGAGGGAGTGACATCATCATCCCGAAGTGAATAAGGTGGGAGAGCAATTTCAAAGCCTCGGGCAGCGGCGGCTCTTCGACCGATCCGCGCTTACAACGGCCCCCATACTCGCGGTCTGGCTGGCTCCCCCACCAAAGCCCTTCGCGGCGGCAGCCCCTCCCACATCCGTCTCCGCGTCCCAAGCCTCTCTGAAGGCCGGCTCCCACGAAAATGCTACCTCTCTGTCAGAAGCCTTGTCTCTGTGTTGTGACGTCAGAGAGGTCTCCAACACTGGTGCGGCTCCCGAGAGAAACCGCCGCCACAGCCCCAAACAGAAAAACAACATCTCCATGGGAGCCAGCCCCTGGAGAAGCCCCAGACACAGGGCCGGATGCAAGAGGAGCCGCCTCCGCGAAAAACCCCAGTAAGGGAACCAGCGAGACCGCGAGTGCGGGGCTGTTGCAAAGAGCTGACTTCTTCGACTTCCCCTATTATCTCCACTGCCTTAGTCTCTTTTTTAATCTGGGGAAACCACCGTGCAGAAAATGCCATGCTGGAGAGCAGGGAGTGCTGCATTTTAAAATTTCTCTGCTGCGTGTGGGGCCGTAGTAAGTGCACAGGCGCACTCTTGCCGGCCACGGACCTATGGATCATGGAAGCACACCGATAAGAGTGTGCATGCGCCGCTTAGGGTTTTATTATAAGAGATGTATAGTGTGAGGAAAGGCAGGTTGCACACCTGAGGGAATGGAAGAGAAAGCTGAAACAAGCTTTAGAGAAAAAGCAATTCCATATTCCCTGTGACCCCTTTGCTTCAAGAGTTTTCACTGGCTCCCGGGTTATTTTAGAATTCAATTTAAATGCGCTTGTATTTCTTTTAAAATTCTACATGATATCTTTAATCCTCTTATTCCTTTATTTTGGAATGTTTACCGATTCTCCTTTGCAAGAGGTATCCAACAATTTAAACTCTCCCTTCCTTCTAAAAAAGGGATTAAATGAGTCAAGATCTTCAGTCAATCTTTGGTCTTTAAATTCTCTCAACTCTGGAATGATCTCACCCTTTTTTTTAAGGAGTTCCAGTTCATTTCAATTTTTCCATAAATCTTTAAAAACTACTTTATTTGCCAAACATTTTGAAAATTAATTATTTTGAAATTTTGCTATTATCTTCTATTTATCATTTGTAAATCATTCCCTGTTTATTTAATTGCTGTAAACCGAGTCGAGCTTTCTCAGAATGATGACTCGGTATACAAAGTTAAGCTTTAGTTTAGTTTACTTAAGGCAGCTTTTCCTAAATCAAGGGGGAGAGGAAGAAATATGGAAGGGGCATTTTAGTTGTTTTATGGAAAATATACCCAAATTTACAAGTGGACATTAGCATTTTCAGAACAGAAAAACTTCTCTTTTTGCTTCAAAAATGACCATTTCCTAGATGTGTTTGTCCTCAGTGTGTATATCTTTTTGAAAAATAAAAAGGCCACATGAAACATGCATAAAAATGAGCTCTTGGGACATAGGAGGGACCAGCATTCTTAATAGACTGGCCACACAGACATCCCAAAGGTTTTATAGCCTTTATCTATTTTCTTTGTAACTACAGGTTTAGTACCTTTTTGCTCAGTTGGACACACATACAGTATGAATGCACAAGTTGGACCATAAAAAAATGGGATAGAAAGAGCATTGAAGAACTTGAGCTGTGGTGCTGAGCTAGCTTAGAATAGAAATTTGAATAAATAAATAGTGTGAAAAGCTTTGGGCTCTGATAACCAGAGCTGGTATTGTGACATCATAATGCATCATTCCACCAGTGCTTAAGAGACAAACTTATCAGTGATGTCACAATGGTTTGATTGTCCAATACTTGGCTCACTTTTGCTACATTTTGATTTCTCGAATGGTGCAGTGGTTAAAGCTATAGCCTCAGCACCCTGAAGTTGTGGGTTCAAACCCATGCTGCGCCTTGTGACCCTGGGCAAGTCACTTAATCCTTCCATTGCCCCAGGTACATTAGATAGATTGTGAGCCTGCTGGGACAGACAGGGAAAAATGCTCAAGTACCTGAATAAATTCATGTAAACCATTCTGAGCTCTCCTTGGAGAACAGTATAGAAAAATGAATAAATAAGTAACAAAACCTGTAATAATTAATTAATTTACATCCAGTCCTGATACTAAAAAGAAGGGTTCCATGTTCTCATTAATATTACTCTTACTACTACAATTCTCCCTCCGTATCCGCGGTTTCCATATCTGCGGATTCGCTTATTCGTGATTTTTCAGCTGCTGACTCCGCCCCCCCCAATGATATCATCATTAAAGTTCTTTTTCCTTTTACTGTATCGATAAAAAAGTTTATCGCTTATCATTCACTCTGAAAATCGCTGCTTCCTTGCTTTCTCCCACAAATTTGCTGCTTCCATGCTTTCTCCCACAAAATCCCTAGTTCCCTGTGTGCACTGAGAAAAAACGCTGCTTCCCAAGCATCCATAGAGAGAAAGGCTTCTTCCCAGCATGCATGGAGAAAATCGCTGGGAATCGTTACTTGCCTGCTTGTCCTATGACTGTACAGGTACTGTGTAATAAAAATTTGCGAATTTCAATAGTAGTAATAGTGGCTTATTTCAAAAACTGCGAATAAGAGTAGAAAAGTTATTTGCGGTTTCAATAATAAAAATGATGACGTTTTCTAAAACCCGCGAATAACATGTAAAAAGTTATTTGTGGTTTTTCCATATTCACACCTATGGTCCGCCCACATCCCCTGCGAATAAGGAGGGAGAAGAGTATTACAAAATACTTTGGGCGCCTTTTACAAAGCTGCGATAGCAATGCTGCCATGGTAAATGCACCAAAGCCCGTAGGGATTGAACAGGATTCAGTGAAATTTAACGTGGCTTTGTAAAAGGGGCCCTTTATTTAAGTAATCTCTTGCTTGGCAATAGGAGTCAGAATAATTGGGGAAGAATATTATTTTTTGTATTATTTGTTATCCTGTGCTATATATTTTTTTTTACAATTTTAAAGACTACTTCTCCTTTGTTCAGAAAAATATTTCAGCTACATATAGAACTATGGCTGCTATTGCATGCTGGCAAAATAGCATCCTCTACCTGTGGTTTCTGTGACGTGTTTACTTAAAGGGAATTGTTGTAGCCAGGGCACCTTGTAATTGCTTTGTTTGCTTTCCCCCCTTATGAATTCAGTCCTAGTATTTAGTTCCTCTCAGGCTATTTTCTTTTCATTTGCCTTATTAGTAGGTAGGTCACTAGCTGATGCCACCCACTGTGGGCATCTAAAGAGTTTTCTTTGAATTCATTTTTCTTCTGAAGTCTGAGAACTTGTTGCTTCTCGTGTTGTCACACACAGAAGCTACAAAAACTAACCAAAATGGTACTTTGCTACAAGAAAACATATGTTCTACGCCGAACTAAATTCTGGATGGCCAGCAAGAGTGCTCCTTACATGACACGCTGGGATTGACCTTAGGGCTCCTTTGACTAAGCCGCGTTAGGGCTTTAACGCACGCTATCCCGCGCGTTAAAGCCCTAACGCAGCTTACATTGCCACGCGCGCAAGACCTCAATGCCAGCATTGAGCTGGCGTTAGTTCTAGAAGCGTAGTGCGCGGTAATTTACTACGTGCACTAGAAACGCTAGTGCCCTTTAGTAAAAGGAGCCCTTAGTTTATGTCGACAGATTTAAATTGAGAACTCAATATTCTCCTGTCTTATACTGTATTATTCCTCTTCAGCCTCAGCCTCTGGTATTCAAGCTTCGCCTACAAAACAATATTATTCTTTAGGAGCTTCTGGATCAGATCCATTGTAACACCATTACAGAAGCTCATGTAACATAACATAACAAATCACTTCTATACTGTAAGTTTGATGCGGTTAACAAATATTTTAAAATAATACAAATTAGAAAGATTTGATTAGTTAGCAAACAGATATGGCTTCCATTGCTTTTGAAAATGACGATAAGACTCAGAGTTCAATAGCAAAGGTTTCAATTCATTATCCCAGTAAGCCACCTGATAAGAAAGCAAACATTGATGTTTTTTATAACAACAGCCTTGGACAGATGGAAAATTAAAGAGACTATGAGGATCATAATCGAAACGGAAACACAGTGGAACCTCGGTTTGTGAGTAATGCGGTCTTGCGAGTGTTTTGTAAGATGAGCAAAACACTCCTGTAAACCTTAACTCGCAAAACGAGCATGTCCAGATAAATGAGCACTCCTCCCCACTGTAACCGGCATCAACCCTCCGCCCATGAACGCCCCTCCCTGAGAACCAGCATTGTATCCCCGTGCTGGAAGCAGCATCCGCCCTCCCTCCCATACAAGCTCCTTACCCCATCTGCTGCTTGCTGGTTCCAGTTAAGAAAAGATCCCACCTCTTGCCTGGGCTGGGCATGAATTGACTCCTCAGTCATTAGTAGTGATATAGAAGCTTTAAATAAACAATCTACACAAGGTTGTGGTACAGAGATGGCGAGCGACATGTTCATCGTGAATATCACGCATAGCTTTTATATTAAGTCAAAGGTTCTAAAAAAATGTCTGCTATGACACACGATGCATCTGTAGATCTTTGCCTCCGTATCATTATGCACATTGAAGAAATGGCGTAAAAAATAGATTTTGGGCCAGATTCTGCAAATGGCACCTAAATCATCAGTTGCCTCCACAAATGGTGCCAGCTGCATGTCAATCATGCTTAGGTAACCAGAAAAACACCCTCTAAAGCACAGGTCTACGTATCAAGTTGTATCTAAAAGGAGAAAAGACCTCAGTGTCCAATAGGGGCTCTCTATAGCTACCCACATAGACAAGCTGGTTTCAAACATAATTTGAGACCAGCAGACACATCCTTGGTCAAAAACTCCCAAATAAGAGAGATACAGTGTATAAGTCTCTTTCAAAAAATCACACTCTTTCAAATTCAGTTATTTCAATAAAAGTCACTTTCACTTTCAAAATCAATTTTTTTAGTTTTTTTTCAATAAAGTCACTTATCTGAACATTGCTGTTTGAACGTAGTCCTGGAAAGCAGGAAAAATTGCTCCTTGGAGGATAAGCTTAGAGCTATTCAAGCATGACCACTAGCACACTTCCACATAATCCTGTGGAAGTGTGCTAGTGGTCATGCTTGAATAGCTCTATGCTTATCCTCCAAGGAGCAATTTTTCCTGCTTTCCAACCTCAGGACTACGTTCAAACAGCAATGTTCAGATAAGTGACTTTATTGAAAAAAACTATAAAAAATTGATTTTGAAAGTGAAAGTGACTTTTATTGAAATAACTGAATTTGAAAGAGTGTGATTTTTTGAAAGAGACTTATACACTGTATCTCTCTTATTTGGGAGTTTTTGACCAAGGATGTGTCTGCTGGTCTCAAATTATGTTTGAAACCAGCTTGTCTATGTGGGTAGCTTTAGAGAGCCCCTATTGGACACTGAGGTCTTTTCTCCTTTTAGATACAACTTGATACGTAGACCTGTGCTTTAGAGGGTGTTTTTCTGGTTATTGTTTTTTTTTGACATCCTTTCTCGTTTATTTGGATTTTTTTAATCATGCTTAGGTGCCATTTAAAGAATGGTGACTAATGGCGATGACCGGAAAATTTAGGCATCCGCAAAGTAGGCCAGGGTTTTACTGGTCAACATTGCAGACGTCTAAGTTCTTTAGTGAATCGCGCCTAACAGCACCTAAGTCCCACTCCGCCCCCCCCCAATCATGCCCACTTAGGCATAAGGCGCCATTAGGCACCCTGCTGTAGACATGATTTCAGTGCCGACACTGTAGATACCTCCTGGCGCCTACTTTTTTAAAAATGAGTTTTTAATTAGTTTTAAATAACCAGCCAATTAAAGCCAGTTAAAACAATTACATTAGGCATCAGTAGGATGCCTACCACCACCTAACCTACGGCGCCAGTTATAGAATATGGCCCTTTAAGTCTAGTTTTAAATTTTTTAAAAAAATTTGCTTCTGTGCGCAGTTCTTTAGGATGACTATTCCATAACCTAAGGGCTAGGCAAAGGAAAAAAAAGCCTTTTCCCGTGTCATCTCGTATCATATTCTTTTTGTATGAGGAGATTCCTGCAGAGATCTAAGTACCCTATTAGGTACTCATGGTATAGTTAAAATACACAGATATACTGGTTTCAGTACATAGAAAGCTTTGTGTGCTAATGTCAGCAATTTAAATTATGGGCTAAGGTGCGCTAGCGTTTTTAGTGCACTAAATATTAGCGCCCACACACCACACGCTAAATGAAAAACACTAACGCCAACTCTACGGAGGCATTAGCATTTAGCCCGCACGGCATTGTAGTGCGTGCTAAGTGCGCGCTAAAACCGCTAGCGCACCTTCGTAAAAGGAGCCCTATATCCTATATCTAATGGTTAACCAATGACAATAATGATATAATGCAGTAACATGATCAAACTTATGCTTAGTACCAAACAGCCCTATCGCAACATTCTGCAAAGTTTGAAATCTTTTCATATGGCTGTTTGATAATAGCATAATTTATACAAGAAACTAACAAAGAATGAAAAAGAGCATGCAATGCTGCTTCATTAAAATAATATTCCCCTGATCTTTATCTTTGCAAGACAACAAAGCCTTCCTGTAGCACCTTTGATATTTGCTCTTCAAATGTCAACTTAGAATCTATATATATATTCCCAAATATCAAAAGCATTCAATGGGCCGCAAACAATACTGGCACCATTGACGAACAGGCTTGTTGGCAAGTAATCCACGATGTCTTAGTTTTTTTCTACATTTAAAACTATTTAGGGCTCATTTTACTAAGCTGCGATAGCGGTTTTAGCGCACGCTAAATTGTCATGTGCGCTAGACGCTATCACCAGCATTGAGCTGGCCTTAGTTCTAGCCATGTAGCGCGGGTTTAGCGCGCGGGGCAATTCTGCATGTGCTAAAAACGCTATCGCAGCTTAGTAAAAGGAGCCCTTAGTTCCTACGAGTGTTGGGAGCAGCGTGGAGCATTCAACGTGGCTCCCTGCACTAATAACCACTATCGTGGTTTAGTAAAAAGGGGGGGAGGGGTACGTTATGTGATTTTAGACAATCTGCTACTGCTTTTTAAACAATCCTGTAATCCATTTAGGTCTAAAGTTGATAACTTTAGTGATTATCAAAATATCATCTGCATAACAAAAATAGAGCAGATATTCAATGTCAACCATCCGAAATGGCTGGGCATTCAATATCCGGGCTCAGCACTGACCACAAGAGTCAGCCTGGCTAACTCCTGCAGTCTACATATCAGCCCCAATGTCTTTTTGCAAATATGGTCCTTATTTTTCAAAGGTATTTAATTTCATGCATCTCTTATATCCAAATTATTATTCAGAAAGTACCGAGAATCTCGGAGACAGCGTGAACTCGCAGGCCTTGAGCAGATCTTCGGGCACCGGCACCGGCATGTCTTGTGCGTTGGTGGCGGTGCTGGTGGCCAGATGGGGGTAAGTAGTGTGTTCAGGTGGGTCTGGGGAATTTCAGATCGCGGCGGGAGGATGCGATGCGAGCGTGGGGATGCCGGATCGCGGGGGGGGGGGGAGGGTTTCAGATCACGTGGGGTAGGGGGGGCTTTCGGGGGGAGCAATGCCGGTTCTCGGGGAGGGGGTAGAGCAGCGCCGCTGGCCTCAGGGGGGGGTGGGGGTGGGTAGGAACGTATCAAGTGAATTTCCCTTAGTTCCTATGGGGAAACTCGCTTTGATATACGAGTATTTTGGTTTACGAGCATGCTTCTGGAACGAATTATGCTCGTAAACTAAGGTACCACTGTACAGGGTATGAGACTGTGCAGTTAATGAAGAAGAGATGATGACAGTGAGGTGCTGGTCGCCTTTGTAGTTTATTATTTGTATTTTTGCTCTGCTTTGTGCGTGTATTTATTGTTGATTTTGTATGCATTTTTTTGTATGTAATTTGTAGTTTTGTATGTTAGTTTGTAACCCGCCCTGGTTAAGGATGAGATATAAATAAATAAACCAAACCAAACACAAAACCAAGAGGACAGCTCATGAAACTAATGACCAGTACATAATTAAGACGTGGAATCTTTTGCAGGAAGAAGCAGCCAAGAGGGATTCAAAAGAGATTGGAAATACTCCTTGAGGAAAAGTCCATAATAATTATTATTATCAGAACCATTGCTCATCCCTAAAATGATCTATAGGAAATAGTTCATTTTTTTTTTTTTTTTTTTTGGGGGGGGGGATTTACTGGGTACTTAAAATCCAGATCAGTTATGGTCAGAGACAGGAGGCTGAACTTAAATGACCTTGGTCTGATTTAGCATAATTTTTCTTGTGTTCTTATCTTATGTAAACTGGATTTTGTATGGAAAATGGCACAAAAATGTTAAGGTGTAAGATTTATTTATATTTCACCTTTTCCAGCGTGGAATATAGAGCATACATAAATATTCAAGGAGACAAAACAATGCAGTATATAAAATAAATGCAGTAACACAAACACCAAATATAATAGACATAACAGAACTCACATTGGTCATTTAAGTTTCAAGTTTATTTAACAAATTTTTATACCACCTAATTAGACTTCTAAGCGGTGTACATCAATAGAAGGTGTATATAAAGTACATTAAAACTAAGATAAAATAACTAAATTAGTAGGTAAAGCATCACTAGGGTAGATTAATACACCAGACAGACTGAAGAGACGTACGTCCACAGGAGGGAAGGGGGGAGTGAACTACAATATAGAAAGAAAAGGAACATAAAAGGGAAAGACGAGAGGTAGGGGATGCACATCGCATTGTTCTTATAAGAATAGTTATGGTCCAAAAGCGTCAGTAAACAGAAATGTTTTTAGTTTTGATTTAAACCGGTTTAGGTTTGTTTCTTCACGTAGATAATTTGGTGTAGAATTCCAGAGCGAGGGAGCGGTAACTGAGAAGATATTGGATCGCATAGTATTGATGTATTTTAGGGATGGAACAGAGAAAAGATTTTCTGAGACTGAAAACAGGGATCTGAGTGGAGTACAGTACTCCCCGATATTCACGGGGGTTCTGTTCCAGGACCCCCCGCGGATGTTGAAAAACCGCTAATACGTTTTTTAGTGGCGGAGAAAGGAGAGGGCAGCCGGAGAGGCTGGAGAGAGCAGCCGGAGCGCCGGCGAGTGAAGGAAATCACTCGCGGTATGCTCCGACCGCCTCTTCCTGCACTAAAGTCGGGCCTCACCAATCAGGAGCTGCGTGTCAAAGTAGTTCCTGATTGGTGAGGCCCGACTTTAGTGCAGGAAGAGGCGGTTGGAGCATACCACGAGTGATTTCCTTCATTCGCTAGTGCTCCGGCTGCTCTCTCCTCCCTCTCCGGCTGCCCTCTCCTGCCTGGTCATTCATGGTCGGAAAATACCGCGAATGACCGGGACCATGAATTGCTGACCGTGAATGACCAGGGGAGCACTATATAAGGAATGAGGTGTCTGTTAATAAATTCTGGTTGGTTACTGTATCATGTTTTGAATGTTAATAGAAGGATTTTATAAGTGATTCAAAATACAAACTCAATCAAAGGTACAATCCGTTGAGTATGTGCTAGTGATACCGATGCAGATACACACTTGCATGCCAGTCTACAATACTTGTTTCTACTACTATGGTAATGTAATGTAATGCAATTTATTTCTTATATACCGCTAAACTCCGTTAGGATTCTAAGCGGTTTACAGAAAAAACAGACAATAGGGTGCATTAAAATTATAAGTAAAATATAAGTAAAATAGGTACTTAGATATTCCCTTACTGTCCCGAAGGCTCACAATCTAACTAAAGTACCTAGAAAAATGACAATTAGTAGAGTAATGAAAAAATTAAAATAGAGATAGATGAGAAAAAATAAGAAAATAAACATTCTAATAAGACTACAATGGTCTAAAGGACTTTGAAAGGTTGAAAAAAGAGGGGAGATAGGAAATAGAAGTAGGAGGGAGAACCGTTGAAACTATAGAATTCTTGGTACAGACACATAACTACATATCAATCTGCAAATGTTCTACTGTATATACTAACCTATGTTTTTAATGTTTATGGGTGCTTTGCTAAATATTCTGCATGAAGCCCTTTCCAGTTTAACATATGTATCATGTCATTTATTTTGGATTTTTATATTCTGTTCACTCTGACCTCTTTTATGTGAAATATGGCGGAGTGCAACATTTCTCTTCCTTGATGCTTTTGCAACTTAAACTGTCCTTTTAAGGATGACCTAGATTCAAGAAAGGTTTTACCTTCTGTTCCCCCTCCCGTTGTCATTCTCTCCCTTATGCGTTCTCTTTCTCTCTATCAATTGTAGTTCTAACCCATCTTTCCTTTTGTTCCCGTTCGTCAATGTCTTTAAATACTGTCGTTTCCCTTGGTCTGTTTTTGTTTGAATTATATTTAATTTGACACATTATTTTGATGTTTTTGTACACCACCTAGAAGGCTCGATTGGGCGGCATAAGAAATTTTAAATAAACTTGAAACTATATGCAGTAGAAAATCTTTAATGGTGAGAACTATATCCAAGAAGCCAGTCCTAACCTTATTTGTGCTGTATGAATGGGGTGATCCTTCCTTTCAACTATTTACAATATGTGGTTTGGGAATTCTTCAGAGTGGAAGGCAAAATCATTTCTGTCCTTGGAAAATATGTCTGGCAACAATCTTTGCATTAGAACATGCCTGAGCCATCTTTAATTTATTACATAGTATTTTTAAAAGCATTGACTTGTAAAACCCTATTGAGCAGAGCCTTTGAGTAATAGTGTAAAGGCTGACTCAATTTTTGTTCTAAGTACTCATATCATTGGTACATATTTTTTTTCTGGGATTGTCACTGCTTTAAAATGATATTACAGTGCACTCACTTATAAGAACTCATTTTTATAAAAGCCTTGTGCTGCAGAAAACATCCTTCCTGTTGCACAGTCTACAAATGAAAACATTTTTATGCGATCCCCAGGGCATTCTTATCAGAAGACTACATGGTAGTTTTGTTAGAGTTTATGATAAATGATTATCTGCCTCACGACATAGTAAAGAATATTGAATTTAAAACACTTTTATGCAGCGCTAAATCACGTTCATTCAACTACAGCTGACTATTGTCACTCATTGCTTTGAATAATGTTAGATTTGAATCGGTCCATATAAAGTAACCTGGTTGTTCCTTGCGTTTCTTTTCCCAATTTGGCACTTTTGTGTAGAAGGTTTGAACGTATTTATAGTCAGGCACCCTTGTATTCTTTCAAATGAATGCAAATTGAAGGATGTAGTTATCAACATGAGTGACCATTAAAGAGCAAATTCTATAAGAAGTGCCCAAAAGTTAGGCGCCTACTTAGTCACTGTTCAGAGAGATTCAAGTAAAATTGGGTGCTGTTTAATGAATCATGCTGAGCAGAACCTATTTTGGAGGCGACCAAGAAATAGGCCATCTCTAGGCACAACAAAAAGTTAGGTGCCCAGCTGAGCACCTACGCACGCTTAAGAACAGTGATTCTGCAACATGTAGCCACCTCCACGCCTAACATGCATAGCGCCAATTTTTTTGAAGGCCGCCTAAATTTTTAGAGGCGCCTTGTTATGGAATCGCGCTTTGAAAGGCGCACTTTGATGTTTCAATCGGTGCTGATTAAAAAGCTTAATTGGGCTTGTTATTCAATTTAGACAGGCGCCTATCTAGATGGGCACCTCCGAAATAGGTGCCTAACTTTAGGCGCTGGCTACGGAATTTGGGCCTAAGACTTGTCACTTTACCAGAAACTTGTATTATTTATTCAATGAGACCTAGTTATTAATAATAGCAGTAAAATAACACATCTTAACAATAGCCACATTGATAACTTCCCCCTTAATGTTTATATACTGTACAGTACATATTCCATGCACACTGCAGTCATTACAGTGTAGTTGTTGAGGGCTGCAAACATATCAGATTTTCAGTAAATAATTATGATATACCGCTCACTTTTGTCAAACCTCATGGATATGCATGCAATGGAGGTAGTATGTATTTCTCATGCATACTCATTAAAGATATCCTGAATCTTTGACCCATTTGTGACCTTCAAGGACTGAATCTATACACCTCTGATATATAGAGTTAATTGTTTTTAATGTGGATTTTAGATTTTGGATTTTCTTCATATGATTTTCAACAGTAGTTCATGATGAGTTGCATTCAGGTACAGAAGGCATGTTCCTCTTTTTGGATGGCTTATAATCTAAGTTTGTCCTTATACGGAAGGATGACTTCTAGCAGTAGTATTGCAAGACTACTGTTTGGGATCATAGGCATAATTTTGAAGCCCAAGGGCAGGATCAGAGTGGGACCAATTCTGCTCCGTTTTAGTAGACTACCATGGAGAGTCCTGTTGAGTCCTGGGGTACTGGAAGGTAGAGAAAAGGTCTGGATAGGATGGCTGAAGAGGGGATCAGCTTGTAGGAATTCTACTCTTGATGGCCTTAATTTTGGGTGGGTACTTTTGTGGGTTATGGGGGGGGGGCTTGATCTTGGGTGGGGTTTTGTTTGGAGGAGGGCCTTGGTGAGTAGGTGCTTTCCAGGAGGAGGGTGGTAATCAGGGGAGGAAGGTGATGACTAGAAGGCATGAATCTGAAGGTATATTTGGGTGGTAGATTGATTGGGAGGTAAGTTTTGGAGAGATCAGATAGAATGTGTCCAGATATTCAAAACTGGCAAATGGTAACTTCAGGAAAGCTATCCTAAACATCACTGGACTAGTGTCATCAGTTGTCTACAGATATGGTACTGAATATTGACGTTATCCACTGGAATTCTGACCATGACCCTGGAATGCCCTGTCATAGTTCTGGGCTTTTTATTCTGAATATAACAAAGCATTTTTAAAGCATGCTTCAAATATTTTTGTACGGTGAAGAAGAATATTCCCAGGATGGAACCAACCTACAAGTTTGTCCTGACCAAATCTGAACTTTAATTTTGACACACCCTTCACCAACCGTTAGGAACAGGAAACTGTACAGGTTAATGCAAAGTGTTAAAAGGGAAGACTTCTTGAAACATGATACAAGAAATTAGGGATGGGCTGTTTTATGCAACAAATTGTCATTTGGTGATAATGTGCACTCTTCTTAAGAGTGTGCACTACAGCAGCAACTTTAGAAATGCTTTTTATATTTGAGCCATGCATAAACTGTACTTTTTTATTTATTCAATTTTCTATACTGTTCTTTCAAGGGAGCTCAGAACGGTTTACATTAATTTATTCACATGCTCAAGTATTTTTCCTGTCTGTCCTGATGGGCTCACAATCTATCTAATGTACCTGGGGCGATGGGGGGATTAAGTGACTTGCCCAGGGTCACAGGGAGCAGTGTGGGTTTGAATCCACAACCTCAAGGTGCTGAGGCTGTAGCTTTTAACCACTATGCCACTCTCCCCCCTTAAAGGTTTATCTTGCATAAAAATCTAGGTTTCCATTTTACAAAGCCAAGATATTCACATCAAAAACCAAGTGCATACAAATGGCAGTGAGGCAAGGTCTTGCCATATTTTGAGTAGGATGAGGGCATGCCAAGAAGATGCATGTGCATTTCACATTTTAAAATGGGAATAAATGTTGATGTCCTTAACAAATCGATGTCAGCACATTAGGTTTTGGCAAGCTGCTATGATTGAGCAACGCACCACTGGAGGGATTAAGGGAAGGGTGATGGGGAAAGGCACCCTAGAAAAAGACCTGGGGGTATTGGTGGATACAACAATGAAGCCAGCGGCGCAATGTGCAGCGGCCTCAAAGAAAGAGAATAGAATGCTGGGCATTATCAAAAAAGGTATCACTACCAGAACGAAGGAGGTTATCCTGCCATTGTATCAAGCAATGGTGCGACCACATCTGGAATACTGTGTCCAATACTGGTCACCGTACCTTAAGAAAGACATGGCGATACTTGAGAGGGTCCACAGGAAAGCAACTAGGATGATAAAAGGAATGGAGAACCTTTCATATGCAGAAAGGTTAGATAAACTGGGGCTCTTTACCCTGGAAAAGCGGAGACTGAGAGGAGACATGATACAGACGTACAAAATCATGAAAGGCATAGAGAGGGTGGAGAGGGACAGATTCTTCAGACTAGCGGGGACAACAAAAACAAGAGGTCATTCAGAAAAACTGAGAGGGGACAGATTCAAAACGAATGCAAGGAAGTTTTTCTTCACTCAGAGGGTGGTGGACACCTGTAACACACTTCCAAATGAGGTAATAGGAGAGTACAATACTGGGTTTCAAAAAGGGACTGGATGACTTCCTGGAAGCGAAGGGGATTGCAGGGTATAGATAGAAGGTTACTCTACAGGACAAAAGCAAAAAGCGTATGTGAGTTTTAGGATAGGAGCACTATCAGGTCCTGGACCTAAGGGGCCGCCGCGTGAGCAGACTGCCGGGCACGATGGACTTCCGGTCTGACCCGACAGAGGCAATTCTTATGTTCTTATGTTCTTAAGTTGCTCCCTTAATCCCTCAGTGGCTTTTGTCCCCCCTCCCAAAAACCAAACTGGCAAGGGACAGTGTCAGGAACATACATGTATGTGTCTACACTGGCTAAGATAAGGATGCATGGGCCCACACATACATGTCAATGTTGCTATTCAACAACATAATCATGTATATAGACCAGCACATATACAGAATGTTTATGTATTGGTTTTCAATTTATTGAGATTTTCTACATTTTTTTTTCTCTGTTGCATACATGCATAAGCGTCTATTTCTCCTGCATTTTTAACAGGCTGTAATTCAGCTGATTCTTTTCTAAAATACTTGTGAGACCCTGACCTGAACATCTCAATTCTGACTTCAACATTTTTTCCCAAATGGAGCTGTATGTTAAAAAGGCACAGGCAGATTCTGTATAGGTTGCCCCAAATTGGGCACGGATCCCAGATCTGTCTGTAAACTAATTAGTCAATTAGACATTAGCAATCAATTGTTGGAGTTAACAAGCACTTAATTGGCAGGGATTAGGAGTTATGCCCACTGCCATACCCCTTTTTTTGAGCTGTATGCCATAAAATATAGGTGTGTATTTTATAGAAAGAAATGCAGGGCAAATCCATGCATAAGCCGATTCTTGATTGTTTACAGCTCATTAGTTTGCAGGTGGACCCCAAAATTTTGGCAACCTATATAGAATATGGGGATAGTGCTTATTCCTTTACAAAGAGGGTGTACTCTTGATGAAATTTTAAAAAAACACACAGAAAGACACAGGGCTCCTTTTACGAAGGTGCGCTAGGGCCTTAACGCACGGAATAGCGCGTGCTAAATTGCCCTGCGCACTAGCCGCTACCGCCTCATTTTGAGCAGGCGGCAGATTTTTGGCTAGCGTGCACTATAGCATGGGCTAATCCGGTGCGTGTGCTAAAAACGCTAGCGCACATTCGTAAAAAAAAGCCCACAAATTTTTGGGTTGCCATTCCCTACAAGATATAGAAGACTTGTGATTTGAAATTTCTTCAACATGAGACCTAACCTGCCCTATAACAACCAGCACACAAATAAAACTAGTTGAAAAAGAGTCATTCCTTCAAACTTATATTTTGAGGTATAATGATAGAAACACAGAGTCAACAACCCTTGATAGCCATTTCAAATATTTTCAGTTTTACCCATGTGGTCCATATTCAATCTGACAAGCCATGTTGTGATTAGAATTGGAATGCTGCACACTCCAGTGTTAGAATTGGGATCAGTAACTGGTTTAAATCTTTCTAACAAGTAAACTCTGGCAAATGACTCAGTGTCAGCCAGTAGGGAATCTTCAGTCTCAGTGCGCCACCACCACCGACTGACAGATTTCATCAAGAAAAAAAATATGGCGGTCTGCCAACACTTATGTTAAAGTTTCCACATCTTGCAATGCTGGACTGTGTACAATTTCTCGGGAAATTAAAAAAATCTTTATGCATATTTAAGTGAACTTTTATGGTGACTATGTTCCATGAAGCATATTTGAAACTAATTTGAGAATACTTAGAATGTATGTTGGAATAAGTCCCAGCCAAAAAGGGTTGAACTTCAAGAAGCTCCCGATCCATGGATCTATGGATGGACACACATGTTTATTAAAAGTTGTAACTGCAATTCGGTTTGTCAACAGCATGGTGTACAAGATACAGTGGTGCCTCACACAACGAACTTAATTCGTTCCAGGAGCAAGTTTGTTATGCGAAAAGTTCGTTATGTGAAACGCGTTAAGCGCAGTGACTAACGACTGCCTGCAGTGCCTGCGCGGAAGGATGCAATACATCGGCAGCGATCGTGGAAGCTCGGGTGACTTCGTTGTGTGAAACGAAGTTCGTTGTATGAATCATGACATGAAGTTCGTTGTGTGCAGCGTTCGCTGTGCGAGGCGTCCTTTATGCGAGGCACCACTGTATATAAAAACAAGAAATGGAAAGAACGTCATATAAAATAGGAAAGCAAAGAAAAGACAACAGAAATGAAATAAATTAAAATTTAATTAAATCTAAATAATCTAAAAAGAAAATCATTTTGTTTAAATCTTGTTTAAATAGTTGCCAAAGAACAGGCTCCCAATTCACCAATTTTCATAAGCCTGCTAAACCAAAAAGATGCGTCTTAACCATTGATCTGAATTTTACTTAAAATAACTCAGAACAAATCATAACTGGGAGAGAATTCCACAGGTGAGGAACGGCTGCAAAAAAAGGCAGTATTTTGCGTAGATGCCAAACGTAGCAAATGAACAGCAGGCAAAGCCAGCTGGTGAGCAGTCGATGAACGTAGGCTACGAGAAGGCTTATAAGGAACTAATAATTTTCCTAAGTAGTCTGGTTGACCTGATTGTAATGCTTTGTACGCAAGCGTTAAAGCCTTATGCATAAGGCGAAATTTAACGGGAAGCCATACTTGAGATACTGTACAGAACTTTTCTTTTTTTTAATTCAACTTTCTATACCATTCTCCCAATCGAGATCAGAACGGTTTACATTAATTTATTCAGGTACTCAAGCATTTTTCCCTGTCTGTCCCAGTGGGCTCACAATCTAGCTAATGTACCTGGGGCAATGAGGGGATTAAGTGACCTCTGTATACTTTGCACTACAGACAGGATACTTAATTGTCTTGCTGCTTCTACCTTTCATTGCAGCAACATCTCTATAGTTGGCTCTTCAAATGTTAAATTCTCAAGCCTAGGAGCTTTCTGGTCTTGTGGGAAAAGTTTTATGCAAAACTAAATATGCATCAAAAAGGCACAATTAGTAAACAGTGAGATTGTATTAGAATAGTGAATACCAGTGGACAGAATGGCCTTGATTCTTAGCCAGTCTGGCATGCTTAGCCAATCTGGTGCCTAACTTAATTTTTTTAAATTGGCTTAATCAGTGTTGATAATTGAAAGCACCATTAAAAAACAACTAAAATTTTTTACAAATTAATTTGAGGGAGGTGTCTTTGAGGTAGGCATGTACACCGAGGCGCCTACTGACACCTAAGAGCAAGTAGGTGCAGGCCAGGAGCATCAGGATGGAGCTTTGCAAAGTCCAATTTTCTGGGCCTATGGAAATAATGTTGCTTGTGAGGTTATTCTCGAGGCCTGGGATTCAGCAACCTACAGTACCAGAATCCTGCAGGTTTCTGAATCCCACAGGGCAACTGTCACCTTTTACTGCACCTTGATAGATTCACCCCCAAGTTTAACTAACTTTACATACCAAAATAACTTTTAAAACAGTCCTTTTTATGATTTGAATTAATGAATGTATTACGTTGAGAAAATAAGTTATGACCCTAAAATTAATAATAATGAATCAGAAAAAAAAACCTTACTAAAATAATATTACATATAAACAAGTTAAACATAATCAGAAACTGTATCTGGGTGCCAACTAACAAAATAGAAAGAGTTAAACAGAACAGAGTGAACGTGCGTTAAGCATAATGGTAATCCTTCTTTACTAGGTCAACGGTTCAGTAGAAGAAGGAACTGTAACTTGATTGGACACTAATTAAAAGAACAAATTCTTATCCTACTACATATGTCTGGTCATATTAACACATTTCTAGATTTTTTACACAGTGGACTAGTTGAGATTAAAGGATTTACTAATATGACTGAATTGAATATACTTCCAAACTGACTGAGTAGATTTGCGGACAAATTAGTGCATTTAACATTGACAGTGCAAGACTGATTTTATACAGAATGAGTTACCAAAGGTATTCATCATTCCCTCTTACTCCATGTACAAGGCAGTGAACTGCTTCTTTTACTTTCTGATTATAATAGGACTGCTTACTGAGCACCTTTATTTTACAGCCATGATTGCAGTCTGTCGTTCTTAATTTAGACATATTGGCGCCTCGTAGTTAGACCTTCTGGAACAACCTCTTTAAAATCACTTTGGTTATATTAAAAGCCTCAGTATAATGACTCATTACAAGACTTGCTCAGTTCAAGCATATTGTTTTAGATTCTAAATGGGGGGGGGGGGAAATTGCTAATCTCCTAAAAGAAACTATAACTACCCAAAACACAGTTTGAATCATTATTCACATTCATCAGAACGGCCAGATAATAATTTGAGGTTTGAAATTGAATATTCTGATTATTTAGATTAGTACTTGCTAAGCAGATCTCATCCCCCCCCCAAAAAAAAAACAAAAACTTTGTCTTTTCTTATCTGAAAAGAAATGTACTGTTCAACCTCAAGTACATGATTAAGAAGAGCATTTTCAATTTGACAATTTGAGCAATTTCAATTTGACTACCCCAAACAAATAACCTTACCCATTCTCACTCTTTTTGAAAATGACCAATTTTTTTTTTTTTTTTTTGTAAGTTCTTGTTGTTATACATCTTGGATAATTCTTTTGTAATCCCCTTGAACTGCAAGGTAATGGCGGAACAGAAATCCCTAATGTAATGTAATGGTTATAGGTATAGATAGAACATAAGAATAGCCTTACTGGGTCAAACCAATTGTTCATCAAGCAGTTCGTTCTCACGGTGGCCAATCACAGTAAGCTTGCAAAATCCCCAAAGAGTAGCAAGATTTTAGAATCCCAAAGAGCAGCAAGATTCCATGCTACTGATCCAGGGCAAGCAGTGGTTTCCCCCATGTCTTTCTCAATAACAGACTGTGGACTTTTCTTCTAGGAAATTGTCCAAACCTTTCTTAAAACCAGCTACACCAGGCATTCCAGTTTTGAAGAAATTGCACTGGCTGTCAGTAGCATTTCAGATTCAGCATAAGGTTATTTCTGTCATTCACTAAACTATTTACTATTAAATGCCATGGTATTTTAGAAACATAGTAACATGATGGCAGATAAAAGCCAAATGGCCCATCTAATCTGCCCATCCGCAGTAACCACTATCTCTTTCTCTCTCTGAGAGATCCCACTTGCCTATCCCAGGCCCTCTTGAATTCAGACACAGTCTCTGGCTCGGAACTTCCTCTCCGACGGCAGAATTGACGTCAGGGAGAGGAAGGCTGATCGGCCCAGTAGATTGTGAAGTTAACGCAAGTCTATCACGGAGCCCGGGATGGGCTCCGCGATCGACTCACTTTGCCTTGGCGATCTACTGATTTCAATTTAAGAACTAGCTAAAAACCCAGTTGTTTGTTAAAACATTTCTGTGATGTATTTGGTTGATTTTAGTATAAAAGAACTTCCCCCTCCCCCCTTTTACAAAACCGTAGCATGGTTTTTAGCACCGGCCATAGCGGTAACAGGAATTCTATGAGCGTCGGAGCTGTTACCACCGCGACCTATGCTAAAAACGCTAGCGTGGTTTTGTAAAAGGAAGGGGTTTAATTATGAGTGAAGATTTTAATTTTTATAGTCTGATGTTGATTTTATGTATGCTTTAATTTTGTAAACCATCTTGTATTTAGGTGATATATAATTTTTTTAAATAAATAAATATCTGAGTTTAGACATTTTGGGAAAAATGTCCAAATATCCAGTAGAGAACGTGGTCATTTTCAAAACAGAAAAATGACTATATTTTTCTTTCAAAAATGGCCATTTCCTTGATGTATTTGTCCTCACTGCATCTACCTTTCTGAAACATGAAAAATGCACAGAAACCAGCCACTGAAACATAGGATAAGCCAGCATTCATAGCACACTGGCCACAAAAACATCCCAGCAGACCAGTGTGGTACCCTAGGTGGCACTGCAGTGAACTTTACATAAAAAGTCCCAAGTATACATCTTACCATAAAACCCTTACATTGTATGGTAAACACGCCATATTCACCCAAAACCTACTATACCCAGCTGAATACTACCCCAATAGCCCTTATGCCTATACAGGTGTCACCTATATGTCAGTACAGTAGGTTTTGAGTGGGTTTTCAAGAGCTCACACTTTCCACCACAAGTAGGGTTACCTTATTTTACGGAAGTAAAATCCAGATCCATGGCCACTCCTCAGTCCCGCCCCCCCTCAACCTGTTTACTTGTTCGGAGCGGCATTGGGAGGGAATCTGCACATGCGGAATACAATGACATCACACGCATGAGTGCCTGCATGTGACATCACCACATTGCATTCGCGCATACACAGATGCCCTCCCCATGCCGCTCCCAGCTGAAAGCTTTTCAAAACTTGATTCTCTAAAGGACGCCTAAAAAGTTAGACGCCTAAACAGTGCTGAACTCTGCTGAGTGCGATCCTACAAAGGACGCCTAACTTTAGATGCATTTTGCAGAATTCGGGCCTTAGTGCCCAACTATAGGCTCACTGTTTCAGATTTCCCTCATTATGCCAACTCTTTCTGAACTTCATTGGCTTCTGGTAGGATCATGAATGGAGTTCAAATGTGTGACTGATTTTTAAAATGCTGCATCACTTTCCTGGCTCTGACCTTGCTTCCAAATTAGTCCCTTATGTTCTTAAATGCACAAAATGTTCTAACCAGTGGAAGTTATTGGTGATTCCTTCCTTTGCTTTTGTGAGGAAATCATCTGTATGAGCTTGAGTCATTTCTACAGCAGGCCCCAAAATTTGGAACTCTCCCTGTGAATATTATATAAATATGTTTGTGAAAAGCCAGATAAGTTAAATGAAAAAAATGTCGGCTGCACTTAGCTTTCATGGTCTGGGCAGTGCGTCAGTGTGGGTTGCAGTTTGTCTGTATAAATGTTTGACTCCACTTGCACTCACTCTACAAAGCTCCGTCTCGAGGAACAAGACCTCTTCTTCAGGAACCATCAGAATGAGAAAACCTCAGCATGAGTGAACACCGCTAAAGGAACGTCAACCATATTTTTGTTCTGAGTGTTTCTGGCTCATAAAGGAAGAAGCTGAGAGGCACATACATAATATCAAGGAGCAGCCAATGGAAACTGGCTGAGGGAAATAAAAAAACCTCAAGAAGAGTAAATATCGGATGAAACTGAAAGAAATCAAGAAGTCTGGTGAAAGCACAAGCAGAAGAGCAAATGGCTATAAATATACATAAGGGGAGACAAAATGTTTTTCAGATATATTAGTGAAAGGAGAAAGACAAAAAATGGAATTACAAGACAAAAAAGTATGAACTATGAACCACATTGTGGAGAGTGATGAAGGCAAAGCAAATGTGCTAAACAAATACTTCTGTTCGGTATTCACAAAAGAAAAACATGGAGAAGGACTGCAATTGGCTAGCAAAGTTACACTTGAGAATGGAGTGGATACCGCACTGTTCACGGAAGAAAGTGTTTACAAACAACTTGAAAAACTGAAGATGGACAAAGCTATGGGATCCATCCCAGGATATTGAGGGACCTCCGAGAGGTTCTGGCGGGTCTTCTTAAAGATTTGTTCAATAAGTCTTTAGAGACTGGAGAGATTCCGCAGGACTGGAGAAGAACAGATGTGGTCCCTCTTCACAAAAGTGGATGCAGAGATGAAGTGGAAACTACAGGCCAGTAAGCCTCACTTCAGTTATTGGAAAACTAATGGAAACGTTGCTGAATGAAAAGATAGTGAAATTCTTAGAATCTAATGGATTACAAGATCCGAGGCAATATGGGTTCACTAAAGGTAAATCGAGTCAAATGAACCTGATTGAATTATTTGACTGGGTGACCAGAGAATTGGACCAAGAATGTGTGCTAGATGTAATATACTTGGATTTCAGTAAAACTTTTGACACAGTTCCTCATTGGAGGCTCTTAAACAAAGGGCTGAAGTTAGGGCCTAAAGTGGTGAACTGGATTAGAAGCTGGTTGATGGACAGATGCCAGAGGGTGGTGATTAATGGAATTCGCTTGAAGGAGGGAAAGATGAGTAGTGAAGTGCCTCAGAGATCGGTGCTGGGATCGATTCTGTTCAATATGTTTGTCAGCGACATTGCTAAAGGGTTAGAAGGTAAGGTTAACCTTTTTGTGGATGATACCAAGATTTGTAGCAGAGTGAACACACTGGAGGGAGTAGAAAACATGAAAAGGGATCTGCAAAAGTTAGAATGGTCTAACATCTGGCAACTAAAATTCAATGCAAAGATGTGCAGAGTAATGCATGGGGGGAGTAGAAATCTGAGGGCACTGTATGTGCTGGGAGGTGTGAGGCTGATAAGCACTGACGGAGAGAGGGACCTTGGGGTGATTGTATCTGAGGATCTAAAGGCATCTAAACAGTGTGATAAGGTGGTGACTGTAGCCAGAAGGATGCTACGCTGTATAGAAAGAGGAATAAACAGTAGAAGGTAGGTGTTGATGCCTCTATATAGGTAGTGTATTCAGTTTTGGAGGCCATATCTGGTGAAGGATATAAAAAGACTTGAAGGGGTTCAGAGGAAGGTGCCAAAAATGGTAAGGGGTTTAAACCAAAAGAAGTATGAGAAGAGAATGGGAGACCTAAATATGTATAATCTGGAGCAGAGGAGGGGAGATATGATGTTTAAATGCTTGAAAGGTATTAATATAGAACCAAATCTTTTCCAGAGAAGAGATTAAATGGTAAAACCAGAGGGCATAATTTGAGGTTGCAAGGAGGAAGACTCAGGAGCAATGTTAGGAAATTATTTTTCACGGAGAGGGTGGTAGATGCCTTGAGTGCCTTCCCGAGGGAAGTGGTTGAGAGTAAAATGGTGATGAAATTAAAAAAAGCATGGGATAAGCATAGAGGATTCCTAATTAGAAAACGAAGAATGTAAATTAAAGAACTAAGGCCAATACAGGATAGACTTGCACGGTCTGTCTCTCATATGGGGTGATTTGGTGTAGGATGGGCTTGGGAGAGCATCAATGGGAAATCCACTAACTTGGAACTTGAGGATGTTACTGGACAGACTTTATGGTAGATATCCTACAAACAGGATGGTTGGATAGGCTGGAGTGAGCTTGGACAGCAACTTCAGCATTTAGAACCTAGGACAATACCAGGTGGACTTTACAGTTTATGACCCAGAAATATCAAAGAAGAGACAAGTTAATTTAATCATGTATTTTTAATGGGTATAACTAATGGGCAGACTGGATGGACCGTTCAGGTCTTTATCTGCTATCATTTACTATGTTACTATGCTACTATGAAGCAAAAACGTCCCAGTAGGAACTGATAGAGGGAAAATATAAAGCATAGGGCAAGCAGCAAAGACATCCCATCATTCAAATTATTGCAATCCACTCAATAAAATCATTAAATCCATCAGGTTTAACAGAATTAAGTTCAAAATCCAGAATTGTTCGTGTAACTTTATTCGAGTTGTTTTGTCTCAATAAAATGTTCAGGGATCTGTTCCATCACAAACCAATGCAATTCATCAAATAGATGACCCTGTTCGAACAGTGGGACACCATAGGGGCTGTTATAGTTGAAGTATGTAATCTACTCATATGTTCCAATGAATTTACAACTATCTTATTTTGGTCACACCATCAGAAGAGAGAGATCACTGGAGAAGGACATCATGTTTGGGAAGATCGAAGGAACCAGGCGAAGAAGGCGACTTGCAATCAGATGGCTGGACACATTGAAAACAACCAAGGGGATGATGCTGGAGGACCTTTCCAGACTAGTACAAAATTGATTTCTTTTTAGATCAGCAATTCATCAGGTCGTTAGGACTCGAGCACGAGTCGATGGCACCTTGCAGTGGTTCGACCTACATGTAACAAATCACATGGGCAAGATATTACATATATAACCCACTGGGAATTGCATATAGTCATGTGACATAGATGTACGTTGCAAATTTTATATGATATATTAGATTATAGTGCCTTTAATATTAGCGATAGATGATTGAGTTCATCCCAAAACTCAGAAAACCTATCTGAACAACATAAGGACTCGACACATAAGGAGCATGTGTCCTCCGTTAATTCCTTGGTTTGAAAATTGTGCACTCCATGTACTAGTTAAGACATTGGCCATATTCCTAGGATGGGTGAACACCATGCACAGACCTTCAGAGAAGGTCTTATGCGTGGCCAACACATGCCAATGTTTTTCTATTATCTTCACCATAGCTGCTATTCTGTTGGAATAAGTAATTACGCAACTGTGTTTGTCAGTTGGTTGTTTGGACTGTGGCTGAATAGCCATTGTTGGTTAGCATGTAGGGCACATAAATACGCTTGTCTAATTGTCCATTCTGGTATTTTATGCTTATTTAAATTTATGCATTCTCTAAAACTACAAAAATATATTTGAAGCACTTCTGTAGGCATGATTCACGTAAAAGGTAGGCACCAGAAATGTAGGCTTTGAAAACCCTAGCCGACATTTCTGGCACCTACCTTTTATAAAGCCTCGATTCTATAAATGGCACTGTCACATGATTGACACGTGATTGCAGTGGCGTACCTAGCATATGTGACACCCGGGGCCCATCATTTTTTGGCAACCCAACAACTGCTATCGTACCAGGCAGCCACATGGGGTAAAGACTTAGAAAAACTAATTGCACACACAAACAACTATGGTGAATTCAGGAAACACCTAAAAACCTACCTGTTCTTGAAATACCTAGGTAGCGAACCAGAACATCAGCCCCCCTCATAATACCACCACATACCCGACCCTGTAAATTGTAAACCCCAACCCTAATCACTAACCATGAACACACCATTCAATTCATGGAATATTTCTAAATTTTGTGTTAGCAGCATGGCACTTCCTGGTCTTGCAGCACACAAACTGTTGTTAATATTATTAATGTTGGAATTACCAGATGTACAATGCTATACTCGTTAATTCGCTGTATGTACAGTTTCTCTTTATTGTATTTACAATTTCTCTTTATTGTAAACCACTTCTCTTTATTGTAAACCGCCTAGAAGTCGCAAGATTGTTGGCGGTATATAAGAATAAAGTTATTATTATTATTATCTGTACAAAAAACATTATTTTTAGTAATAAGCCACATGAGTACCTAGGAAAAGGCAGCATCTTACATACTGCAGTGAGCAGTACAACATCAATACACCCATTGTAAAACTAAACAAGCCAGACTAGTACAGATCATTCCTACACCGTCAATCCTAACAGAAAACCATGTCTTTCGAACACACGGAACACAGAAAACACTTTCGCCTAGTATGGAATATGTCATCACAAACTAACCCCTCCCCCTTTTACAAAACTGTAGTGTAGATTGTAGCCACGGTGGTAACAGCTCTGACGCTCACAGAATTCTGAGCATCAGAGCTGCTACCCCACGGCTGGTGCTAAAAAATTCTCCACAGTTTTGTAAAAGGGGGGATAAAATAGAAATACATAGACAAAGGTTAAATTGAACCAGCAAGAAGCTGGACTCTGCATACAGTGCAACACCACAGAAACAGTGACACATGTCTCCTAAAGCAATAAATAAATAGAAAACTTTTGTTCTACCTTTGTCTTCTCTGGTTTCTGCTTTCCTCATCTTCTTGTTACTCTTTTCCTTCCATCCACTGTCTCTCGTCTCTCTGCATCTTCCGTTTGTTCTGTTACTGTGCCTCTCCCTTTCTCCCTCCTTACAAATTGGTCTGGTACCCATCTTCTTCCCTCCGCTCCTCCCATAGTCTGGCATCTCTGTCTTCTTCCCTGCCAGCGTCTTCTCCCAACTCTCTCTTCCCCATTTTCCTGCAGTATCTTCATTTCCCTTCAGTATCTTCTCCCCACTTTCTGTTCCCCATTTCCATTCAGCATCTTCTTCCCACTCTGTCTTCCCCATGTGCTTTCAGCATCCTTCTCCCCCTTCTGTCTTCCCCATGTGCCTTCAGCATCCTTCTCCCCCCTCTGTTTTACCCTGTTTTCCTCTCCACCCCACCTTTTCTCCCTTTCTCCCTCCCTGCCCCTTACCTTCGTGGCGCTTTCTCCCCTCCTCCCCACCCCCCCTGCCCGGACAACAGGCCCGGTCCGACAAACCTCCCTGCCCTGTGACCGGCGATATCTAAACTGCCTTCTTACAGTAGCCGGAGCGTTGTAGTTGCATATGGCTGCCATAAAGGTCATCTCTGATGCAACTTCCGGTTGCGTCAGAGATGACCTTTATGGCAGAAACACGCAGCTTCAACGCTCTAGCTCAGGGGTGCCCACACTTTTTGGGCTTGCGAGCTACTTTTAAAATGACCAAGTCAAAATGATCTATCAACAATAAAATTTAAAAAAAAAACACAAAGCACACTGTACACTGAGAAAATGTTAATTATCATTCCTATTCTGGGTTTTTTTTCAAAGAGGTTAAGGCAGATGACTCTATGCACTGTCACCTCAGTAACAACCATACAAAAATAGACAAATATACCCCTCCCTTTATACTAAACCACAATAGCAGTTTTTAGCGCAGGGAGCTGCGCTGAATGCCCAGGGCTGCTCTCGACGCTCATAGGCTCCCTGCGCTAAAAACCGCTATTGTGGTTTAGTAAAAAGGGGGTCATAGTGCAAAATATAGACAGCAGATATAAATTCAGACACATTTTGATCACTAAATTTAAAATAAAATCATTTTTTCTACCTTGTTGTCTGGTGGTTTCATGAGTCCCTGGTTGCACTTTCTTCTTCTGACTGTGCATCCAATCTTTCTTCCCTTCTTTCAGCCTGTATGCTTCCTCTCCTCCAGACCCCATTCCCTTCCCCAACTTTTTCTTCCTCTCTCCCTGCCCTTTCTTTCTCCCTGCCTCCTTTTCTTTTTTTTCTCTCTTCATGCCCCCTTTCTTTTTCTCTGTTTCCCTTCTTTCCTTCTGTCTCCCTGCCTGCCCCCTTTCTTTCTTTCTCCCTGCCCTCCCCCAAGCCATTGCCGCCGCCATCGGGGAACAGCCCCCCAAGTCACCGCCATCGGGTAACATGCCCCAAAGCCGCCCCAAGGTCTCCTTCCCTGCGTTGGGCCAACCAGCATTCCTCTCCCCGTCAATTCTTCCGTCGAAGAGAAAGTTCCGCCAAGCTAGGCAGCGATTGGCTGGCCCGAACTTCCTCTCCGACAGCAGAATTGACATCTGGGAGAGGCAGGCTGAACAGCCCGGTAGAATTTTCCGGACCTGGCCGGCTGTGCATCCCCCTAAGGCTGCACCCAGGGCGGACTGCCCTCCCGCCTCCCCCCCTTGGTACGCCACTGCGTGATTGGCAGCCGTTTTTAAGGTGGCCACTGAAAATGGCACTGTTTATGGAATCTGGGCTCAAGTGTTATAGAATAGCATGCACAAAGAAACAGGAGATACTACCTTCCCAAGCTAGAAACGCAAAGAAAGGTCACCTTCGCTGTTTTCTTTGTGATAGCATAGCATGCAGCCAGATGCAAGCGCAAATTCAATTAGTGCCAAGTAGCTTTAACAATTGGTGGTTAGCATCAAATTATTGATATTTAAGGGTTCATTTCTCAATTAAATTGTGTGCATAGTTTGTTTGGGCATATAAATATGGGCACCATATATAGAATCCGGAAGAATATGTGTGTAAATCTGAGCACCTGACTCGAAGAATTATCTTTTACAATGTACTTCTACCTGAGCCTAATGCATGCATAAACTAGATGCTAACATTTATGCATGCATTATGCATATAAATAATTAAAATACCACCATATATGAATTTTTCAGCTGAAAGCTTAGGCCTCTAAATTTGGCTGAATATTTTAAGAGCATAAATTTAGGAGGAGATCAGCTCTTTTTGAATATGAAGCCCAATAAGAATACACTAAAAATGCTTGATGGTACTGACAGATGAACACGGCCATTGGACATGGAAATCCAACCTCTAAGTCACTGAAAGTTATATTCCACTGGATTATACATTCTTCGGGGGTCTTTTATGTAAAGGCTAAGCATGAATGTCGGGTTATTTCCAGCAGAAAAGAACGGAATAATTTAAACAATATCTTGGCTTTATTCCCACCTCCAGTCTTCTGTTTACAATCCCAAATCCCTATAGTGGAGACAAGACCTCCCTAAACAATAAAAATTTACATTCATTGGCCAGGCATCTGCCACCCCTTAGCTTCAATAAGAAATAAGTCAATCCACTACCGTTTTTGTGTTTCATACTAGAGTACTAAGCATTATCACCTGATCTGTTTCTGGAATTACCACTAAAACATTTAAGCGCATACAATTTTACTTGATTTATTAAACTAATGAATTCATTTTATTATAAGTGATTAAATGTATTTTACTTTCTAAAGCATAAGAATTGGAAGAGAAAATCATTGTTATAATCTGAAAATAACTAGAAAGATACAGTAAGTTCATTAACTTGCCTACACTTGTGCATCATAAAAACCTTATTAAAAATTACTCCCCAGCCTGCTGTATTAGCTTGTTTATGAGGTAATTTCTCCATACAGTAATAAGATTTTTCTTTTACTCTCCAGTGCATATTAAACCCACTAATCTTCTTTTATAAACTATAGTCTCAGCCACTTTCTCGATTTACTCACTTTAAAGATACACTCCTATTAATATTAAAGGTTGGAAATGCAAATATGAACTTTGCAAAATATGCTTCCAGATTTATAGCAGAAGCTTTCAGTAATACATTTGAATAGCACAAAAGGGAGATAGCAGTAAATGTACAACATGCCTCGTGACAAACCAAACAGTCTGTGTCCCCAGGGAATTCATTTCCCATCCCATTCAATATGTGAATGAAATGCAGAAATAGTCTCTCTTGTTGGCCCATAGACTGCAGGGACTCAGTTCAAGGATAGCAAGGAAGCTGGAATTTTTTTTTTTTTCTTTTAGCACAGCTGTCAGCATGAGGAATTAATTATTGAACATTTGGGTAAGAGTTTAGAGCAGTATTTCTCAAGCTGGTCCTGGAGTATCCCCTAGCCAGTCTGATTTCCAGGATTTCTATAGTGAATAGGTCTGCATACACCGTTTTCACTGGATTCAAATCTATCTCATGCATATTAATTGTGAATATCCTGACAACTAGACTGCTGGGGGTACTCAGGACAGGTTTCAGAAACACTGGTTTAGAGCATGATGAGTATAAACTCTATTGAATCCACTTTGAATTCCGCATGTCTATTGGTCACATTTTATTTCACTAGTATAGTTCTAAAAGTATAGGATTGGAGATTCATTTACAAAATGCTCCAAGTGTTAACCTTAGAAATGCTATTCATTTTAGTAAAGAGGAAAGTGTAGCGTAGTGGTTAGAGCTACAGCCTCAACACCCTGAGGTTGCGGGTTCAAACCCCATGCTGCTCCCTGTACCCCTGGGCAAGTCACTTAATGCTTCACTGCCCCAGCTACATTAGATAGATTGTGAGCCCACCAGGACATATAGGAAAATGCTTGAAGTACCTGTATTTATACTGCTTTGAGTGTGATTGTAAAAACTACAAAAAGGTGGCATACAAGTCCCAATCCCTTTCCTAAAAAGCTGAAATAAAAAAGGGAGCCTAAAGCACCACAACACTAGGGTTGTCAAGTCAAGAATCAGGATGAACCAATGCAAGTTTATTTAAGTCTATACAAATAGGAGCAGTATAAGGTAACTTGATGATAACAATTTAGCATAGATCAAGGCCCAACACAGGCTGTGTTTTGGTAAATAGAGCCTTCCTCAGGAGGCCAATCTGTTTACTGTCATTAACATAGAGGTGTATAAAACAAATACAGTGGTACCTTGGATTATGAGCATAATCCGTTCCAGGAGCATGCTCGTAATCCAAAATGCTCGTTTATCAAAGCAAAGTTCCCCATAGACAATAGTGGCAACAGCACGATTGGTTCCAGAACCCGGGGTATGTATCTGTCGGGGTCGGGTGCTGCAGCGCCGTCTCCTCCGTCCGCCTCCTCGTCCGCCTCCTCCGTCCGTCATGGAGAACAACCCCACAGTGCCGCTTCGGGGGGGGGGGATACCTTTAATGTGCCAGCTGCCGGAGAACCCGTAGTGCCGCTTCAGAGGGATGCCTCCTCCATCTGCCGGCCAGCCCTCCACGTCGGATGCCCCTTGCATGCTGGATAGCACCCCCCTCCCGAGCCCACGCAGCCGAGCGCTGCCCCACCCGCACGCCGCGCATGACACGCACAACGCCGATGATTGACACTGTGCTCGTCACACGCAACGCGCAGGGGGGATGGCACCCGGCCGCGCAGGCCCAGTCAGAGGTCCTACAACCTGCGGAAGGCACCCGACGGAGGCTGGCTGGAAGACGGAAGAGGAATCCCCCGAAGTGGCGCTTCCTGGACTATAAATGCTTGTTTATCGGGGCAGTGCTCGGTTTGCGAGTCAAAAGTTTGCTGAGTGTTTTGCTCGTCTTGCAAAATACTCGCAAACCGGGTTGCTCGCAAACCGAGGTTCCACTGTATTATTTTTGAATGCTGTGATTGATATATTTCAAAACTTATCTCAAGGCTTGTCAACCAACAGTTTTTTTAAATGACTATATGATGTTTAGTACACTGGATAGATTTAAAATGATAAAGGTATGCAAATTAACGCCTTCTTACAGAATTCACCAATTCCCACAGGGGCCCAAGCTGAGTTGAGGAGCTGCCATATTCCCTACAATATATTCCTATAGTGGGGAATATAATATAGATGTTAATTTGGGGAAGTCATTACCTATTTATAACTTAGCACTGAGTAATATTTAAAAACATATATTTAGAACATTTATGATCTGATTTTACAGATAAAGTTTATTTGCAATGTTATGTAGGCAATGTAATATATTTAGCTCTGGAAATTTAGGGATCTTTACACAAGGGGAATGTGCCACAAGATAAAATATTGCCTGGAAAAGCTGAATGATTACTATGCTGGAAGAAAGTAACTCACTCTGGTAATGGAGGTCTTGTGTCTGCAGAAGATAGCTTGTGCAGATGATGGTCCCTTACATGGAAGAAAAGTTCTTCAGTTCCAGAATGGCTGGGAGTGGAACATGGAGACTTGGTGCAAATGGCTGTGCTTAAATTTAATTATGGGTCCTGGGCATAAGCACTAGTCTATAAACCTTTCCTAACTGTAAGCACAGTTTTTTGGGTGCCATATATAGAATTTAGCCCTAAGATTTTAGAATACTGACAGTATTAATGTATGAGCATTTATATCACCACTGACATGGCCTTAGGCACCTGGGCCAATCAGAGTCTTAGTCCTCCTTTCCTGTGCATTCTGAGATGCACTAGGAATGGCCTAAGACTGAGATTGACCAGATACCTAAGGCCCCTCCATGGTATCTGGCCAATCGAAGTATTAGGCCACTCCCAGTGCATCCCTGGGAAGGAGGGCTAAGACTTCGACTGGCCCAGGTGCCTAAGACACCCCCTAAGGGAGGGGCCTTAAGCATCTGAGCCAATCAGGGTCTTGGCTCCTCCAATGTGTATCCCAGAATGCACCGGGAAGGGGAAGGCCCATCATTTTGGAGTAGCGGGCCTAATGGCCAGAGCGTGTAAGCATCTCTCTGGCCGGACTTTCTCTAATCTAATCTATGGTTTGGCTTTATATACCAAGTTCAAGAAAGCTCGACTTGGTTTACAATAATTAGCTACAACATTTAAAGACCATAAAAGAGAAGACTAGATCTCAAGAGAATCAATTTTCAAAATGTTTAGCAAATAACATGGTTTTCAAAGATTTATGAAAGATTTGAAGTGAACCAAGACTCCTCAAAAAAAGCGGAAGATCATTCCAGAGTTGAGAGAACTAAAAAACCAAGGATTGACTAAAATTCTTACCTTCTTTAATCCCTTTTCTGGAAGGAAGAGATAAGGAGGGTTTTTGGGTACAGGGTGGGGGCCTGCAGCCTTGGGGGATGTCAGGGAGAGGGTAAGGTTCATGGGGTATCTGAGGGGGTTTCAGGCTAATGCAGCTTCATAAAACAGGGAGGGGCATTATTTGTTAATTTGTAAAGTGATGATTGCTATTTCTCTTTTTTTTTTTTAATTTACATCTACTATCTTTATATTTTGAATAATATTAAGGGACATGCATCACTGTTTCTGTTGTGTTGCCTTGTATGCAGAGTCCAGATCCTTGGTGGTTCAGTTAAACATTTGTCTACATATTTTTATTTTACCCCCTCCCCCTTTACAAAACCGTAGAGCTGTTTTAGTGCCAGTCGCAGTGGTAACAGCTCCAACACTCGTAGGAATTCTTTGAGCGTTGGAGCTGTTACCGCCGTGGTCAGTGCTAAAAACCAAACTACGATTTTGACAAAAGGGGGGTGGGGGTTAATTTGTGATTGCATATTTCATACTGGATGAAGATGTGTTCTGTGTGTACGAAAGACGTGGTTCTGTTAGCACTGACTAGGAAGGCTCAATCTGTAGTAGTCTGACTTGTTTAGCTTTACAATGGGAGAGTATATAAGATGCTGTCTTTTCCTAGGTACACTCTTGTTGTGTGACGTGTGGACTGTTACTAAAAATCATATTTTTCTTATAGACGAGGTAGGTATCAAAAAATGATGGGCCCTGGGTGTCACATATACTAGGTACGCCACTGCCTGAGTGAATTAAGTACTGCTGCAGATGTAACTCAGAAGGAAGATGTCTTCATATGGTGAGGTTTGGTATCCATGCCAGCAAAGGTAGTATTTTATTGCAGCGAGTGGCCATGTTTGTGGGGTAGGTGGGAGAGAAGAATATTATGATCCCCCACCCCCAATCTATTTATGGGAGTTCCCAAAACTGAATTTCTGAGTTCACCTCTGGTAGAAATCAGAGCCAGTCATCAATACTGAGTCATCTTTATTGAGGACAGTTGCTGGAATGAGTCAGCTATGGTGGGGTGGGTGGTAAACACTTTACACATTTTGCTTTGATGGATCACATTATCAAATAACCATGACATTCTTAGCAAGACTCTAGAGTGGTTTGTTCTTGCTTTCTGCAACCTACAGGCCATGGGGCAGGATTCACAAAGCAAACCGATCGTGTACTGATCGATTTGTGACCCCTTTGTGACCCGATTTTACTCCGGCCCAATTCACTTACCTCTCTACCGATCCGATTCCGATCCACGCTTGCAAATGAGGGGAACGGCATGCAAAGTAGGCAGGGATGAAATTCACAAAACAAATTTTGCGAACCGACTGGGTTGGTCGATCAACTCAAGAAGCGACTGCTGGGGACCAGTCGCAAATGTCCTTTCCAACTCTACAGCTCCATTGCTAACCTGCTCTCTGCCCTGCTCTCTGCATGCCCTGCTCTCTGTTGCCCCGATCTCGCTGCCTTTACTCTGCAGAAGCCGCCCTGCTCTCTGCCCTTCTGGCTTTCAGCCCCAACTCTACTGCTCTCTGCCTCCTTCCCCGCAGTGAGAGCCCACAGGTTTCAAGCGGGGCTACAATATGCAGTGCAGCCCGGCTTTAAACCTGCGGGCTCGCACTGCAGAGAAGGCGGCAGAGAGCAGGAGAGTCAGTGTCAGTGAGTTTAAGAGGCTGCTGCCGCTGGGGTTCGCCCTTCAAGACAACTTTTGATAGCAGGAGAGTCGGGGCCCCCAAAAACAAACAAACAAACAAACAAAACAGAGCAGAAATGAACGCATGCGCAGACCATCTACAGCAGGGATCTCAAAGTCCCTCCTTGAGGGCTGCAATCCAGTCGGGTTTTCAGGATTTCCCCAATGAATAGGCATTGAAAGTAGTGCATGCACATAGATCTCATGCATATTCATTGGGGAAATCCTGAAAACCCGACTGGATTGCGGCCCTCAAGGAGGGACTTTGAGACCCCTGATCTACAGGGAAAGCAGATGGTCTGCGCATGCATCAGGATCACACACTTGCGATCCGTGCCGGTGGATGGGGGCCCGATCGCCCCCATTAGAATATTGCTGGTTTCTGAATCCATTGAACCTGCCCGGATTGGACACGGATCGGTCACGATCAGGCAGGTTAGTGAATCTAGCCCATGGTCTTTATATATGATCCCCCAATTCAGGTACTCGCTAGATCCAATCCAGCTTAAATTCTCTTATCTGGCAGCTTTAAACTCACACAGCATGATGGGAAATGAAGGATTATTACCCTGGATTCTAGCCCTGGCTCCAACCAAGCTGGAAGCCCGAAGTGGTAGAAAGAAACTGCAGGTCAGAAGAGTCTCTTTCCCTACAGTACATGAATCAAATATATTGAACGCAATAGACTTGGATCTGACTTTGTGCAAAGTTCAGTCAGTGTAAACTCAGCCCAACAACATTTCTAAAAGATGGGGAAAAAATTCCATTTTGATCTGGTTCTTTCCAGGGTCAAACTGATGCACAAAATACTGTGACATTCAAGGAGTAGAATGTCAAATTTTGACATCAGAGCACAAAAAATATCACCTAACTTCACAGAGCTTCTTCGTGAGATTTACAGTATGTGATGCTCAAAACTGATTTGGGCAACAAAAGGTCAAAACTTGATCTTTTTCCACCTGAAATATCAGCAACCTGAAATTTTCTTTTTTAAAAAAATAATTCTTTTTTGATTTTTAAATGTTAATAGTGCAATACAAATAATTAAAGCATAAACACTAGAGAAAACACACTTTAAATACATAATTCAAAATACAATAATTTCTTCCCTCCCCCTCATAATTAAAACAAGTACATATATAATTCCAATAATATTGATAACTAATTATAACAAAACAATAATTGCATTCATAAGAAAACCACAATATCCCTCCCCCACCCCTCCCTCCAACTTGAATGCGCATATTTAAGGGAAAAAATTATTTTCAATCTTTACAGTATCTTGTTAATGGCTCCCAAATATCTTGAAACTTTGCAAAATTCCCCTGCTGCATAGCTAGTACCCTTTCCATTTTATATATATGATATAATGAATTTCACAAAAAGCTATAGTTCAGCCTATCCCAATTTTTCCAATTATATGTAATCTGTTGTATGGCAACCCCTGTCATAATAAGTAGAAGCTTATTATTATTACAGGAAAATCTCTACACTAAGGGCTCCTTTTACGAAGCCATGTTAGCGGCTTTATCGCAAACACATTTTTAGCGCGCGCTAAACCCCGCGCTAGCTGAAAAACTACCGCCTGCCCAAGAGGAGGCGGTAGCGCCTAGCACGGCCGGCAAATTAGCACGCACTATTACGCAAGTTAAACCGCTAATGCAGCTTCGTAAAAGGAGCCCTAAACGTAACGCAGCCTGCAATATGGGAATCCAGATGAGATTTGCCCATCATTCAGGTGCAATGTTACACTTTAGAACAGTGGTTCCCAACCCTGCCCTGGAGGACCACCAGGCCAGTTGGGTTTTCAGGCTAGCCCTAATGAATATGCATGAGAGAGATTTGCATATAATAGAAGTGACAGGCATGCAAATCTGCTCCATGCATGTTCATTAGGGCGATCCTGAAAACCCGATTGGCCTGGTGGTCCACCAGGATAGGGTTGGGAACCACTGCTCTAGAAAGCTCAATAAAATATACATTTAAAAAAAAAAAATTTACAGGAATTCTAGTCATGCTTATAATGTGATCTAACAGTGTGACCTACAAGTAAATAACTTGCAAAAGATTAACTCAGTTACATTGATGAAGAATAAACCATTTTGACCTAAAATACAGATGTTACTTTCCTTTATCCATTTTCAGTTTATATCTGGAGTAAATTAAGCCAAACAGAACATTTGTACGTAGCAACCTTTTTAAGGTTCATCCATGTCTATTTTCCTTGGTCCTTTTCTCTTTCTTTTTTTACCCCTAAGGTCATTTCACAAAAGAGATCAAAAGATAGCTCTTCCCGTCCTCCTCTGCAGGTGGTCAGCAGCAGATTAACTACTAACAGTTCCCTGAAAATGTAGAAATCTGGCTAGCTACATACCAGAGTAGGAGGGAGGGCTATTATTTTGTTATTTGTTTCTGTATGTGCTAAATTATATTTATAGTGACATGAAAATTGCTTTAAGCACATGTAATAAATAAATAATCATAACAATCCTCGTTAATTGTCCAGGAGTTTCTGTGGAACAGGATAAGTTCCGTGAGTCATTTCTGAGGTACTAGTGACCACTAACCTTTATCAAAAATGAGGGAATAACGTACACAGGTCTTGTGAATTCAGTGAAATTATTAGATGCATTTTTCCAGAGTCAGGATATGGTTTGACTTTAGACTAGAGAATGACATGGGGCAAAAATCTGTCCCGTCACTGCCCCATCACCGGACCACCGTCCCCTTTCCCACCCCGCCGTCCCCTTCACTGCCCCGTCCCCGAACCCGCTGTCCCTTTCACCGCCCCATCCCCACCATCGCCTTCACTGCCCCGTCCCCCACAGCATCCACCCTTCCCTCTCGCCACCTCACCGCCCTTCAGCGGCCCAAGAATCTCCTTCCCTCCCCCTTACCTTCGCGACATAAAGAAACTTAAGGGAGGGAAGGCTTGCGGTCACCTCCCTACCTCCCTCCCTACCTCCCTCCCTACCTCTGGCGAAATCTATCTCTCTCCCTCCCCCGTCCCCCTTACCTTTGCGGCGCTTTAGAAAATAAACTGATGCTGGCGAAGCCTGCCTGTGCCACCTGCAGTTGCGTGTGTATGGGTGGAAGCTTCTCCTCTGATGCATCCACAGGACGGTGGATGGTCTTGTCCCCATGCCCAAAGTGAGCACGTTTCCCTCACACACACTGTTTCAGCAGGTTACCCGTGGCTACCCCGCAGATAACTACCACCGTGACATGAAAGCAGCCACTCAAGTGGAGAAGGCTTCATCTAAGGCACGGCAAATGATAGGTTGTATCAAGAGAAGCTTCGTCAACAGGAAACCTGAAGTCATGATGCCACTGTACAGAGCCATGGTGAGACCGCATCTGGAATACTGTGTTCAATTCTGGAGGCCACATTACCGTAAGGATGTGCTCAGAGTTGAATCGGTTCAGCGGATGGCCACCAGGATGGTCTCGGGGCTAAAGAGTCTCCCGTACGAAGAAAGACTGAGCAAATTGCAGCTCTACACTCTCGAGGAGCGTAGGGAGAGGGGAGACATGATTGAGACATTTAAGTACATCACGGGACGGGTAGAGGTGGAAGATGATATCTTTCTTCTCAGGGGACCCTCGACCACAAGAGGACATCCGCTCAAGCTCAGGGGAGGGAAGTTTTGTGGAGACACCAGGAAATACTTCTTCACGGAGAGAGTGATTGAGCATTGGAACGAGCTTCCAGTGCAGGTGGTCGAGGCACGCAGCATCTCAGACTTCAAGAACAAATGGGATACCTATGTGGGATCCCTACGAGGTCATGCCAAGGGATAGGGTCACTAGGACTGAATGAGCGGGTCAGTAGAGTGACAGTATAATTACAATTATTCTTTAGGGGGTCAGTAGACTCAAGAGGGTGGGTAAATAGTGTGGGCAGACTTGATGGGCTATGGCCCTTATCTGCCGTCATCTTTCTATGTTTCTATGTTTCTATGTGTCATTCTGTACTTTAGACCCAAATGATTTTCCTGTCCTTGCAAACATTCGCTGCAAGCTATTTATAGTTTTTACAAAATTGTTGCAATAGGGATGGAGTCCTAAATATCTGAAGATTCAGTAGCCACAACTGGAAAATGTGGTGCCTTGACACGCTTTTGTTTGGATTTTGGTTGCTGTTGTTTTTGTATTTTTTAGGTGAAAATGTGTTTTTGTTCATTCTGACCTTGTAATTTTGTTGAAAATATTTTCTTTTATTTAGGCAGGTCAAACCAAATTATGATTTAGCTTCTCTGCTGGTTACTTTGATTCATAGGCAGAATATTATGGTATATCTGCTCCAATAATGCTGCTATTATGATGCCAAATGTGACCTTTTTAAGGGTTAGATTCACTAAGCAAACGGATCGTGTACTGATCAGTTTGTGACCCCTTTGTGACCCGATTTCCCTCCGACCCGATTCACTAACCTCTATCCCGATCATCCTCCGATCTGCGCATGCAAATGAGGGGGAACGGCATTCAAATGTAGGCAGGCAGCGATTCACTAACCAAAAACTGCAACACCAACTGGGTTGGCCGATCAGCAAACAAGCGATTGCGGGAGACCAGTCATTCACTGCTTTCCGACTGCATCTCTTTGCTCCGAGCGCCGTCCTGCTTCTGCCCCGATTTTCCAGCTCTCTGCCCCGAACGCTGCCCTGCTTCTGCCACGACTCTCCTGCTCTTTTTGCCTTGAGCATTGTCCTGCTTCTGCCCCGGCCTTTCCCACAGTGTGAGCCTGTGGTTTTAACCCACGGGTTTAAAGTGGGTTAAAACCACAGGCTCGCTGGGCTCACAAAAGTTTAAAGTTTTAAAAGTTTTAAAAAAGGTTGCTGCTCTTTAAGATGGTCTGTGAAAGCGTCGGGAACACTATAGACTGATCCAGGTGCTCGGTTGGGGGCGTGATTCTGATCGCCCTCATTTGCATGAGGGCGATTCGTGAATCAGCCCCCCCGGACACGGATCAGATCGCTCACGGATTGGATTCAATCCGTGCCCTTAGTGAATCTGGGCCTAAATAACTACTACTTGCCCATTTTCTACTACCTCTAGACTAGTATAAGATAAAGTTAGTAGTTAACTCCTAATTCCATAAAAAGCACTGAAAATTGCATGTGCAAATCTGGGCATGTACTTGATTAGCATGTGCAATTTAATTGAAAAACAAGCTAATAGCATCAGTAATTCACTTTTAACAAGCAATTATTGTGCAAATTTAGGCGCATGATCCACACCTAAATTTTACACATGAGTTAAAGAAGGGGCTGTAGAAAAGGACAGGTAGATGGTGGTGTTCCTTTAAGTTGCACACATAATTATAGAATAAGGAGATCTGTGCTTAACTTTAGGCATGGTTATTTACACCGCATTTTCATTCATGCAAATGGCCAACGTAAATGATGCAGTTCCCAGGAATGAATTCTATTCTATAAACTACGCACAACTTTAAGCTTGGCTTATAGAATAGTGCTTTTTCAGCACCAATTTCAAATATTTTATTGAAATTTTTAAACAAGCGGAACATAACATATAGAACAAACATGGTAGTTGCCAGTGTTCGAGAACATAAATGGACAAATAAGGTTTTCAAATAGTAAACATGTAATAAGAATTCTGTAATCACACACGGCAACTCCAATGGAGTTGGAAGAAAATCCTGGAGAGGGAGGAGAGAATAGTACCTTGCTCAGTCAATAAGTACAGATGGGGGACTGTTCAAGAGGGGTGTTTTGCATTGTAATGTAAGTAGCAGGGAGACTTCAAGTCAGAATATAGTAAAGTGTGTGGCATAATTTAAAAGAAAATCGTGGTGGAAATATCATTGGCATTTAAGAAAAGTTCACTTTGGGATCCCAAATCTTATTGACTATATTCTGTCTGTTGGAGAATTCTGCTGCTTCATGAGGGCTGTATTCTACCAGAATGTGACATTCAATAGGTTTGCAGATTTCCAATTATGTAGTATCATTTGGATAGTAAGTGCTAGCAAAATGTTAAGTAAGGATTTTTGCCAGGTGGTCAAGGAGTCTTCAATGGAGACAGATCTAAAAATATGAATATCAGTAGAGTTCTGATTGTATTGGAAGAATCTGTTTGATAAGCCATACTTGTGACCAAAAAGTAGCAATATTAGGACAAGAAAAAAAATCATATGACATTTGTCTCCCAAGTCCAAATGACAGTGCCAACAAGTATTAGAGTCTAGAAGGCCAGCTCGAAACATCTTATTTGGAGTCCAAAAAGCTTTATATGATAGGAAGTAAAGGGACTGTGAGAGACTAGAGGATGCAGTGGGTTGTATAATCTTGCTGAAATAGAGCTCCCAATCCTTGGCCGATCCTTTCCAAGACGTTTCATTAGTCCATATGTCAGTGCACTTTTTGGATCTGGGGAAAAGTTTGGAGCGCAGTTCCCTATAGAAAATAGATGTGGAATGACCCAAAGTGAATCCGAGATGTGAGAACGAGAGAAAAGCCGAAGATTTAGGATATTCAGAAATGGAAGGCAAGCATTTTTTAATGCAATGAGAAAGTTGGAGCCATCTAATAGTTGACAATTGGGGCGATAGTCATCTTAATTGCCTCAATTCGTCCCCACCATGACAAGGATAGGGGAGACCAGTGTTTTAACAGGGATTCAACTTTAGAAGAAATGGCGGTTAGGTTAAGAGACATCATAACGTTCTTGTTATGATGGAAAAGGACACCCAAGTATTTCAGTGAAGAATGTGACCATTTAAAGTTAATAGGATCACAATCAGAGATAGATGTATGATCATTTAGGGGCATAATTTCTGATTTATCCCAATTTATACGATATCCAGCACAATTCGGAAACTGAGATACTACTTGGAGCAAGACTGGTATGGAGGAGGAAGGATTGGAAAGAAATATTAGGAGATGTACTTTTTCAGCACCAATTTTTTAGGCACCATATATAGAATTTCCTCTTAAGAACATAAGAATATAAGAATTGCCGCTGCTGGGTTAGACCAGTGGTCCATCGTGCCCAGCAGTCTGCTCACGCAGTGGCCCTTAGGTCAAAGACCAGTGCCCTATTTGAGTTTAGCCTTACCTGCGTACATTCTGTTTCAGCAGGAACTTGTTTAGCATTGGCTTGAATCTCTGGAGTGTGCTTTCCCCTATAACAGCCTCTGGAAGAGCGTTCCATATTTCTACCACTATCTAGGTAGAAAAGAACTTCCTTACATTTGTATGGAATCTATCCCCTTTTAACTTTAGAGAGTGCCCTCTCGTTCTTTTCACCTTGAAGAGGGTGAACAGTATCTCTACTAAGTCTATTCCTTTCATTATCTTGAATGTTTCAATCATGTCCTCTCTCAGTCTCCTCTTTTCAAGAGAGAAGAGGCCCAGTTTCTCTAGTCTCTCATTGTACGGCAACCCCTCCTCTTAAATGTATACATTATTTCAATTCCAATGTTCTATAAAGTATTTTAAAAGATACACAGAGCAATGCCAGTTGAAGTATGCCTTAATCAAACATTCTAAAATTAATTTGATCTTTACATATGTGGGGGCTATCTTTGACAGGATGTTTAAGTCCAACTTTGGACGTTTCCCGCAAGACATCCTTAGTCAGGGGCGGAGAAATGATCATTTTTTAAACCGGCAAAACTGCTAGACATCCAATTTTCCTTATTTTTAATACAGATATATTGGCTGTCAGGATGACCTACCTTAGAATGTTTAACTTTATTGGTAATTTTCAACCATAAAATGTCCAAGCTCAAAACATCAAAATCCAGACCATTTGGACGTGGGAGGGGCCAGCATTGTAGTGAACTGGCCACACAGAAATGCCATAAGAGCAGTGGGGCACCTTAGAGGGCACTGCTGTGAACTTCACATAGACAGTGCCAGATGTACATATCATCTAAACCCCTTTATAATTTATGCTGAGCCCTCCAAAACTCCCCCAAACCTACTATACCCACATGCCTACCACCCCAATAGCCCTTATGGCTGCAAGTGGCACCTATATGGCAGTAGAGTCGAATTTGGTGGGCTCACACTTTCTACCAGCAATGTAGTGTTTAGAGTGAATTATGGGCCTGGGTTCTTCTCTCCATAGTTCACTAGCTCACCCACCAGGCTACTCAAGACACATGTGTGCAACTCTACTAGGCTTTCCCATTCTAGCTGCTGCTGTTCTAGAGACAGGTATGTGCTGTTTCATTTAGATCTTTGTGGGCTGGGAGGGAGATAGTGAACATTGGCAGAGTTTTGGGGGATCACTACTTAATCCCTCCAATGGTCATCTGATCAGTTTGGGCACCTTTTAGGCACTTAAGATGATTTTAACACAGGTCTAGCTCTAGATGTCTAGGTTCTGTCCTGGACGTCTTGGGAAAAATTTGATTATCGCCGCAAGATGTCCAAGTGCTAAGCCTACTTAAAGCTCATCCATAACATGGCTCCAACATTCCTCCTTGAACTTTGGATGCACAGCAGCTAAGAAACCTAGCAAGACGTCTAGAAAGTCAGCTTTGAAAATCAGAACTTGATGTCTTAGTGAGAAAAACATCGAAGTGTCAATATATGTTGGGTTTGGTTTTTTTAACATCTTAGTATTTTGAAAATGAGCCCCATAGGTTCTATGCTTTTGTCCGTAGAGTGGAAGGGAAGAGATGCAAGAAGATTTTAATCAATCTAGAGATCTGGTAGGCTGACTTGTCTTCAGTTCTCCATAGTAGGCATTTCATTTGTGGGAGAAATAAATGTGTCATCCTGTACATGAGTGCTGTATGGTATATTTACTCAAACTAGATGGAAGCTCCAGGCTTATCACCAGGGATGGTTTAAGATGGGGGCTGGATCATCACTGGACTGACATGGGATTCAGAGATCAGATCAGGTGAAGAGGATATGATAGGAAGATACAAGCCAATAGAAGCAATGAGATATTGGAAAGGAAGTTAGTAGAGTTTTATGAGGAGAAGCAGTTGACTTTCCACTCTTCCCTAACTTGGGTTTGTTACCAGGGGGAGGGGATTAGAATTGTTGCAGTTTTATGGATTTTGGAAGATGAGTCCTTGTGAGTTTTACCTGACAAATGGAGGAAATATGAACACGGATGAATCAATTATGATGTCTTGGAGTACCATGTTAAGTTGTTGCCTATGACCTCAAACACCTGGCATCATTGCAAAGGTTTAGGAGGGCAAAAGTAAAGTGATAATCTTAGAAAGACTAGGGAGTCACCATCTAGTCATTTAATGAGAGATTATATTATGGATATTTTTGGCTGGAAGGGGCAAATCAAATTGTAATTTATTCATGTTTGTTATTGTTATTATTGTAAACAATAAAGCTATGGCCCAGTTAGCCCAGATGTTTTGTATGTTTTTATTTGGGGAAAGTTGGGTGACTGTGAATGTCCCACATTAACATAGATTGCAAAATCCCTAAAGTATTAATTTAGAAGTAGTGAATTAGTGAAAAATTTGGTGCAAAATTCCACTTGTTTTCTGGCTCCTGGTAAAAACAGAGTTCCATACAATTTTTTATGCCTTTCTTTAACATAATATATATATTTTTTGTAACATGGTACATTATCCAGGTTTCTAAAACCACTTTTTCAAATACGAGTATCTCCATGCGTTTACCTATTTCCACAGCTGAGAAATTCATTGTATTTGCTGATTGTACCCTTTCTCTGATAAGAACATAAGAGCTGCCATCTCCGGATCAGACCTTCGGTCCATCAAGTCCGGCGATCCGCACACGCGGAGGCCCTGCCAGGTGTACACCTGGCGTAATTTATAGTCCACCATATCTTTATATGTCTCTCTTAAGGAGATATGCATCTAGTTTGCTCTTGAAACCTAGGACGGTCGATTCCGCAATAGGCTTCAAGAGCAAACTAGATGCATATCTCCTTAAGAGAGGCATATAAAGATATGGTGATACCCATTCGCTGATTGTCCAGCCCTTCTTTATTGTAAACCGCCTCGAACTTCTACGGCTTTGGCGGTATATAAGAAATAAATTATTATTATTATATAAAATTGCAAAGGATCAATATTCCAAGCAATATAGCCAATTAAAGGGTTTACTAGGCCATGATTGCATATTGCTGCATGCTATTGTACTAACTTTGTGCTTTACATACAAATAAAAGGCGTTATCATTTGCTATCAAAAAAATAGCATACATTCTTGGAAAAGAGTACCGTATATAATCGAATATAAGTCAATCCAAATATAAGTTGAGACCTCCATTTTTCCCCCCAAAATATAAGACTCAAATATAAGACAGGAGCTTAATATTCAAGTGCCATGCCCTGCCTGGCTCTGCACTTAGCCACCTCCCTGCCAGGTTCTGCACCCAGCCCCCTTCCTTCCCTACCCTGTGAAGCTCTGCAGCCAGCTCCCCTCACTACTTGTCAGGCTCTGCACTGCACTCTGCCCCCACTTCCTGCCAGGCTTTGCACCGTGTCCCACCTCATCTTCTACCTCTGGTGGTCTAGTGGACCCGGCCCGGCCGATACCCCACCTTTTCTGTTATCCCTGGTCAGCAGTGTATGGACAGGAGTGAACTTTCCATGCTCCTGCCCTGTGCACCTCCTTCTGGGTTTGGGGCTTGTGGTATACAAGCATGCAGGAATGAACTTCTCGAGCTTCCACTTAGCCCTGCATCACTCACTGAATGGCTGCCGCCAGATCCTGTGAATCCTGTGAGAACTGGCGGCAGCCATTAAGTGAGTGGCGCAGGACTGGGCAGGAGCTCAAAAAGCTCTCTCCTGCATGCCTGTGCACCATAAGCCCAAAACCCGGAAAGAAGTGCGCAGGGCAGAAGCGTAAAGTTCACTCCTGCCCATACACCGCTGGACCACCAGGGTTAACAGAAAAGGTACATGGGGTAAAAATATTATTAGTATCGGCTGAGATGGGAGATGGGAGGGATTCCTCCTGTCCCGGCCTAACTGAGGCCTGCATCAAGTCTGGGTGATGACCCAAATATAGGACGAGACCCCAATTTTGGGGCCATTTTTCTGGCTCAAGGCAATTTATAAGCAGATACACAAGCATTTCCCTCCCACAGTGGACTTACAAAGCAAACTAACCCCCTCCTTTACTAAAGCGTAGTGTGGGTTTTAGGAATTCTATGAGCATCGGAGAAGTTACCACTGCTGCCTGTGCTAAAACCTCCACTATGCATTAATAAAGGAGTGGGCAAGTTTAGCAATAATAATCAGATATAACATACTCCAAATTAATAAGTAAATGAATGAAAAGAAGCTTATTAGAGTACAGAGGTTATGCAGATTTATACTCAAAATTAGAATCAATATTGAGTCATGCTAGTTAAGTATAGGGCTGTTTTACTAAGCTGTGGCAATGTTATAAAAATTATTATTAAATGGATGGAACTCCACCAAAAAGCTATATCGTTCTCAAAGAGAGGAATATAACTTATAAAGTACTATTAATTTGGGGAAAGTTAGCTCGCTTGATTAAAACTTAGCTCTGTAATAATAATTCAAGAACTAAGACTCAGAACATTTATAAGCAAACTGAAAATTTATTTAAAAGTATTAATCAAGCAGGTAGAATAGGTACAGATAGGACCTTTAAGCAAAAATAATAGAATACACTCAACAAAATTTCTCTAAGGTTAAATGATTAAAGTTACTCACAAAGGCTGGTATAAAAGTTCTTAGAAGGCCATCCTGTAGGCCAGAAAGAACATGTTTGCAGAAAAGCACATGTTGAAGTTGTAGAGATATTGATGTGGCAGCATGGTTATCCAGGAAAAAGAGAGACTGGAGGCCACATGGTATCGATGTTTATAGATGGGGGGGGGGCTCCCAGATGCATCAAAACTCGGGGGCTGTCTCTAGCTTCACATCCAGTCATAGAACAGTGCATCACAGAGCAGGGCAGTGATGTCATCTGATTAGATTTTCTTGCAGACTGTGTGGGGGGGCAGGGGCACTGGTACATCCATGCTTTTGTGTATTTGCCTTAGCTGCATCTGTCTGGCCAAGTTTTTTGTCCTTTTACTGGCACACCCAGTCATGCTTTTATAATAGGTGCTTTTAGCACAGCACCTGGATAAGATGGCTGGGGGCAGGCCTCAAAACTACTTTTTACTTTAAGTAATTTCAAGCAAACTTGAATATAATAATTGGGAATAAAAGCGCACATTCTACTATAGATGCAATTACTATAACAACCTATACTTATTAAACCTTGAAAGAAAGGAAGAGAAAGAAAAAGGGAGGGGGGGTGGAAGGGGAAAAGAGAGACCATTTTGTGTACGGAGTGTGGTCAAAGTGGTATTTGCAGATACTATCACGCTACAGCAAGCTTTAGTGCATGCTTACTGCGGCTTATAAGAGCTTAACCACAGGACACGGTAAAGTAGGATCCTAATCTACATGTTCAAATTGCACACTAAAAAATGCATTTTTTTTTTCACAGAGGGGCATGTCTATGAGCGGAGAGTAGATGTTTCTGCACTGATCAACACAGCTATATTACCACACATTAATTGATTAGCACAGGATAAGCAACCTTACCGCCTAACAAATTGGCATCAGTAAGTGCTAATACTTCAATTTATTTTAATGGTTACGTGCTAAAGGCATTATTGAAAATTAGCAATTTTACTGCTACGGTAAAAATGGCCTTAGCATGTGGAAATGAACGAACAAACAAACTGAAAACAAGCTATTTGTGAATATTCATTTAAATATTTATTAAAGAGAGTAACTTTTACAGAGAACCTTGCAGGAGTTTTCTTGAGACTTCAGGATAAACACTGTGTTCAGTTATCTGTCAATCAAACCACAGTGACTGATTAAAGACAAGCCCCCTCTTTTATTAAACTGCGCTAGCAGTTTTTAGCGCAGAGAGAGATGCGCTGAATGGCCCACGCTGCTCCTGATGCTCATAGAGTTCCTATGAGCATCGGGAGCAGCGTGGGCCATTTAGCACGGCTCTCTGCGCTTAAAAACTGCTAGCGCAGTTTAATAGAAGAGGGGGAAAAGTTCAAAAGGGGCCACTGAAACATTATTTGCAGTGTGACTCTGCAATGAACAAGCAGCACATAAATAGGGAAGACAAGGCCATAGCAGAGAGATTAAATGAATTATTTGCTTCACTCTTCACCAAGGCAGATGTGCGGGAGTTAACTGTGCCAGAAATGGTATTCAATTCTAATGAACAAGAGAAACTCAAACAAATCTCTATAACACTGGGAGATATAATGGGTCAAATTGAAAAACTGAACAGTAGCAAATCACCTGAACCAGAATGCTGATAGAATTGAAAAATGAACTTGCAGAGCTATTGTTAGTAATTTGTAATTTTTCTTTAAATTCTAGCAAAGTACAAGAAGACTAGATGGTGGTTAACATGAAGCTGATTTTTAAAAAGGGTTTTGGAAGTGATCCAGGAAATTATAGATTGGTGAGTCTGACATCAGTGCCAGGCAAAATGGTAGAGACTATTATAAAGAACAAAATGATAGAACATATAAATATATAAGCATGAATGAATGAGAGAAAGCCAGCATGGATTTAGTCAATGGAAATATTGCCTCACCAGCTGTATATCTTTGAAGGGGTGAAGGAACATGTGGATAAAAGTGAACCAGTTGAAACTGAGTATTTGGATTTTCCAAAAGGCATTTAACAAAGTAACTCATGAAAGACTTCTGATTATAAATTCTTAAGATTGGAGTGAATGTCCTATTATGGATTAAGAACTGGTTAAAAGACAGAAAACAGAGACTAGGTTTAAATGGTCAATATTCTCAATGAAGAAGGTAAATAGTGGGGTTCCCCAGGGCTGCTTTTTAACATATTTATAAATGATCTAGAGAAGGGAACAACTAGTGAGATAATTTAATTTGCTGATGACACAAAGTTGTTAAATCGCAAGAGGATTTGGAAAAATTGGAAGAGTACCTTGCAAGACTGGGCCTCAAAATGGCAGATGACATTTAATGGGTGCAAATTCAAAGTGATGCATATGGGAAAGAGGAACCCAAACTATAGCTATGCGATACAAGGTTCCAAGTTTGGAGTCACTGTCCAGGAAAAGGATCTATGTGTCATCGTTGAGGATACGTTAAAACCCCTAGCTCAATTTGAAGTGGCAGCTAAGAAAGCAAATACAATTCTTTTTTTTTCAAATCTTTATTGATTTTTAATCTAAAAGAGTGTCATACAAATGAAAGAAATAGTATGTATTACATACAATACACTAATATCTATACAAGTAACATATATATCATTCAAAATTTTTAGCTTCTTGCATATAATAATAACATACAATTCTAGGAATTATCAGGAAAGGAATGAAAAACAAAGATGAAAATGTTATAATGCCCTTGTATCTCTCTATGGTACGACCACACCTTGAATATTGTGTGCAATTCTGGTCACCGAATCGCAAAAAAAGATATAGCAAAATTAGAAACGGTACAGAGAAGGGTGGCAAAAATGATAAAAGGGATGGGAGGACTTTCCTATGAGAAAAGGTTAAAATGGCTAGGGCTCTTCATCCTGGAGAAGAGACGGCTGAGGTGTGATATGACAGAGGCCTATAAAATACTGATTAGTGTGGAAAGGGTAGATGTGAATTGCTTGTTTACTCTTTCCAAAAATACTAGGACTAGGGGGCATGCAATGAAGCTTCTAAATATTAGATTTAAAACAAACCAGAAAAAATATTTCTTCACACAACGTGCAATTAAACTTTGGAATTCATTGCAGAGAATGCAGTGAAATTAGTTAACTTAGCAAGTTCAAGTTCAAGTTCAATTTTATTTGATGAATCGCCTATAACACTTTCTAAGCGATGTACAATTTAAAACATCATATAAGATAACAAACAGTATTAAAAACAAAACATCTTAACAAATTTTTAAAGAACAAAAATTTATAACATACAATGTTAGAACTTAAGGGGTTACATCACTAACTAGGTACATTAGGGAAAAAGGGGCACAGTTACAATTTTCTCAATCTAAGATGGAAGAAACATTATAGGTAAACACATAGGGAAGGGGCAAAAATATATTTAGAAGATTAAAATTTTGAGCTTGAAAAACAGAAATTTTTAAACAGAATTTTAAATTTTTAAATAATAAAAGCATCTTTAAATAAAAAGGTTTTCAAAGATTTTTTAAAGGAATTGAGGTCTTTTTCTTTTCTTATATAGAGGGGCAGGGCATTCCAAGTTTGAGGCGCTAAAACGGAGAACATTTTGTTTCTTCTTGTGCCTACTATTTTTAAAGAAGGGACTGATAATAGATCTTGAGATAAAGATCGAAGGGATCGAGAAGAATGATAAGGAATAATCATTTTGGATATAAATTGTGGTTCATTAGATGCCATAGTCTTGAAGATTAGTAGTGCTATTTTAAAAGTGATTCGGTGGTTAATGGGTAACCAATGGGATTTGATCAGTAATGGGGTTACATGATCATATTTTTTTGCTTTATGGATTAGTTTTATTGCGGTGTTTTGGATAATTTGAAGCAGAATTTTAAAAAGGTTTTGGATAATTTCCTAAATGAAAAGTCCATAGGCCATTTTTGAGATGGCCTGGGGATATCCACTGCTTATTCTTAGGGTAAACAGTATAGAATCTGTTTTGCTCCTTGGAATCTAGCTAGGTACTTGGGACCTGAGTTGGCCATTATTGGAAACCCAATAACTGGCTTGATGGGAGGGAGCGGTATAGCACAGTGGGAGGGTCAGTTGGGGTCTGGTGCACAAAGGGATGGGAGGGAGGGATCTTAACTAGAGATCATGCTAGGGCTTATTTTCGGGGAAACACAATAGTATGTGCTTGTATCTCTCCTCAGCTCAGTCTCTCTCCTCTCTGCGCCGCTGCAAAGCCCTGCCCACTTAGCATTTTGAAAAGTGTCCTCAGTGAAGGGGGCAGCCTTTTTGCTGTAGCCCTTAACTGGGTGAGTCTCCGTTGCCAGCAGCTGTCTGTCAGATGGCTGAGGCCCGCTAGTAGGCTGCGGACCGGGGGTTGGGGACCCCTGCTCTAACCACCATAAATTTCCTCAAAGGCATATATACTATCCCATAACCATATCAAGAATCTAGAGCTGATGCAGTCTATCCAATGCAATTTTCTGAATCAGAACTCCAAATTACTCCAGGAACAGGTGAAAAAACCCAAAGCACCAATAATTTTTTAATTTTTTTTTGTTGTTGTTGGCTGTGTTATCACTGAAAAGGCATGAACCAAATCTACATGGCCATTAAAATGTACTTTTTGGTGCTTATTTTCAAAACTCTATTCCTGTTTTGAATGACTGAATTTAAATGTCCATATTGCATCCCAATTTTACAAATAAAGGATATGGACATCCAACATTGCAGAATGTCCATATAGCAAGGGGGCATGGTCTGGATGTTTTTTTGAATGGTACCAGTGAAGACTAAAAATATGGATGTCTAATAGTGATTACTAAAAGGAAAGGGATGTTCAGGTCTAAAAAGAAGGATATCATTATTTAGCCCTGGTACAAGAACATCCAAGTTATAGAAGGGTACTCTGATTTAGCATCTATCCACTTGAGGGATTAAGGCATGACACCTCCTTAATCCCTCCAGAGGTTGCTGCCCCCCTCCCTCTCCCCTGAAAGTGAAATGCTCAAGGGATACCAGACTCTTTGACAGCTTCACTTATGATGGCCATTCTTAGCAGTAAAGGAGCAAAGTACAAGGTACAGAAACCCCACGTAAATCAAACAGAAAATCTTAACAGAGCAGTAAACAAGTCTGTGGAATAGCCTAGTGGTCATTATAGTGGCTGGTAAGCCAAATGACCTAGATTAAAATTCATGTTTTCCCACTTCTGTCAAAACTTCACTGGCTTCTGGTGATTTCTAGGATTCACTTTAAATATACCAGCTTAATATTTAAGATCCTACATGGCATTCTTCCTCCCCTAATCCCACTATCCCGGAATTCTTCGAGACAGAAGATTTAGAATCAGAAAATAATATTAAATATTGAACTAGGCCAGTTACTGGGCAGACTTGCACGGTCTGTGTCTGTGTATGGCCGTTTGGTGGAGGATGGGCTGGGGAGGGCTTCAATGGCTGGGAGGGTGTAGATGGGCTGGAGTAAGTCTTAACAGAGATTTCAGCAGTTGGAACCCAAGCACAGTACCGGGTAAAGCTTTGGATTCTTGCCCAGAAATAGCTAAGAAGAAAAAATTTTTAAAAAAAAAATTTAAATTGAATCAGGTTGGGCAGACTGGATGGACCATTCGGGTCTTTATCTGCCGTCATCTACTATGTTACTATGTATGTTACCTGACACTACCAGATCCGCCCACATACTCAAACTATCTTTCCCCTCGTTAAAAGGCGTCATGTATGCAAGTAAATTAGGGAAATACCTTGTCTTCAAATTCACTGAGCTTTGGAATAACCTCCCTGCCTCCAAAACGTAAAGCTATGTATTTAAAATGTAAAGCTAGCTATCCTCTTCATAACCTCTAATTTCTTATTATTTCCTTCCCTCAATTATTGAATTACCTGTAAACTGTGCCGAGCTCTATCTTTATGGAGATGATGCGGTATACAAACTTAAGGTTTAGTTTAGTTTACTTCAATTCTTTTTTTAATTCCAGTTTGGACATGCTTTTGAAAATGCCATTGCACATTTTAAACTAATATTTTATTTCCATATGTTTTTAAAGGTGCGCTAGCGGTTTTAGCGCGCGCTAAACGCTAATGCCTCCATAGAGCTTGCGTTAGTATTTTTCATTTAGTGTGTGGTTTGCACGCGCTAATCTTAAGTGCACGCTAAAAACGCTAGCATACCTTAGTAAAAGGAGCCCTATGTCTCTGTAGACAAGCTTCTTTCCATTAGACATCTGATGCTAGTCAATATGGGAACAAAAAAAAGGAAACCAAAATGCATTTTTCAGCGCTTGAAATTTAGCCAATTAAAAGCGAGTACAGTATCAAACATTATCATCATGCTTATAATGTCAGATTGTTTAAAACCAGAGTGAAATTTTAGGCACAAGTCGGTCATTCCTGAAGAACGGCTACAAAACAACAGCTATTTACTGAAGGGATCGTTCTACTTTGGAGATTTGCAAGAGACTTTTTATCCTTCTACGTCAAAATGTCAGGGGCCTGAGAGCGGAGGAAAAACAGTGGGAGTAAAGTGTGTTGGACATGCCAATAAATGAATGATAAATTATTAAAGCGTGATTGGAAATATTGCCATTTTTCACAGCTGTCAGTTTAAGTATAAAAGCATCAGCACATTAAACAAGTTACTGCTTTTTCATAATTGAGACTTTAGCTGCTAGCTGTGCCCTGCAGCTTTTCATTAATCATCGGGACTGAAGTTCAAGCCCAATGACAGTTTAGAAGGCATTAAATGGGCAAAGTACTTTCCAGGTACGGCTTGTGAAGGCCCTTTAGTCTTATAATCCCCCACTAATTGTTTCCATGCTCACTAAATGGAATCTGCTCCTGGTGTCTCCCAGGGACAGAATTAGTGACAGACTAGTTTCCTTTTTTTTTTTTATCATCTTTGGCTTTCTCTCACTAAAATCTTTGGACTGCCTATTTGTTAGTGGCATAGAACAGGTGCAGGATGAAGGCAATATGTAAAACTGTAACTGATACTTAGCCAGGAAAACATTGATTAGATTGCCTGAAAGACAATACAGCCTGAATACTTACTCTAATCATACCATTTAATTTGTCTCAAAAGAAACAAGATGGCATGAAAGTTGTTTTTGGTTTTTTTTTTTGTTTTTTTTTTAAAACAGACAGTTACTTTACATGCATTTACTGAAAAAGAAGATTTTTTTTCAAGTGCAATTGGATTTTTTTATTCTTGTACCCTATAATAAACAAGCTCTTTTATTGCAGGGCTTTTGGAGATTTCCAGTTCAAGCTTTATTTTACCTTCTTGTTCTTCCTTTCTTTTTTTTTTTTTTTTTTACAAAGTGTTGTGCATCAGAGTTTAATGGATGTGCCAAAACATTCTTTCTTTTGTATAACAAATTATCAAGTGCATTGAGGTTCATTAATTATGTCATCTAATTGGATTGAGGCAGGTGCAAAATACCTCAGATGAAGTGGTCACTGGCAGGAAGGCCTAAGCGCAAGTTTTTCTATTAGAAATCAGCATGTCTCCAGACTCCTGGAATGACTTTGTACTTATTGATTAATGGCCATAATTTATTACTGTGCAGAAGATCTTGCATTGAGTTAACTGTGTGATTAATCAATTTTCCATCAAATTATGAACAGCAGTACAGTTGCCAGAAAGAAAATACCAAGTAAATTTTTCCCATGGCTTATGAATGTAAGGTATGAGGATTTCTGCTTGAGGAGAACTAATAACTGTCTATCCCTTGTTTAATATTTCCTGCCATACTGATAAATACCCTCTCTACAAATAGGCCAGAGTTAGCCTTGATGGAAAGACCACGGAATGCATGTTTTCCAGCTATCCTTCTTTTAAAATGAAATACTTTTTCAAACCATTTGAAAACAATTTATTAATGCAAACTGTACAATTGCCTTCAGCTCTAAATAGATCATTCTTAAGTCAACAAAATTACATTAAATTGATAACTGATTTTGAAAAAGAAAATCCTTAGGCAAGAAAGATAACTTTGAAATCCACATGCTTAAGAACTAATTTTTATGTTTCGCTTACATCTAGGGCCTTCTGTCACACTTTGTGATGACATTTATAATCTATAAGTGATATATCACAATGTGTGAGGTAGCCCAGACCCACTCATGGAAAACTTACATAATTATGATATTAAAAATATGGCTTGTCACATGTTAACTGTGAAAATAATTACTGTGTACAGTTGATCATCACCCTTATGTGCTTCTGATAGTTCTACCTCCCTACTCTTTCAAAAACAAATATACAATTTTAAAATGCCTCTAAAGACTAATAGGGTTAGATCAGGGGTGGCTAACTCCGGTCCTCGAGGGCCGGAATCCAGTCAGGTTTTCAGGATTTCCCCAATGAATATGCACGTGATCTATTTGCATGCACTGCTTTCAATGCCTATTCATTGGGGAAATCCTGAAAACCCGACTGGATTCCGGCCCTCGAGGACCAGAGTTGCCCACCCCAGGGCTAGATTCACTAAGCCCACTGATCGTGTACCGACCCGATTCACTAACCTCTGTGTTGATCATCCTCCGATCCTATCCGCGCATGCAAATGAGAGGGAACAGCATGCAAAGTGGGAAGGACGCGATTCACAAAACAAATTTCAGCAACACTGACTGGGCTGCTCGATCAAAAAACAAGCAACTGCTGAGGACCAGTCACTTGTTTAAAAACCCCTGCTCTCTGCCCTGATTCTGCTTCTCCTGCTCTCTGCCCCAATCTCCTGCTCTCTCTCCTACTCTCTGCCCCAACTCCGTGATTTTAACCCGCGGTGTAGCCCCGCTTTCAACCCGCAGGTTAAAACCACAGGCTTCAGCTCAACAAGAAAAAGTTTCAAGCTCTATCTTCGCGGTGAGCATGCACAGACCATCTACAGGCAAAGTTGGCTGCGCATGCATCAGGATCTATAGTACTGAAAGGCATACGCAGTGCTGTACATTTGACATTTAATAGACAGTAATACTACTATACTTAATCTGGTGAAAGTGGGTAATAAATAATTTGTGTAAATGCTCCACTATCTGAATTGAGAGCACTATCTCAGCGGAAGAAAAAGCCTCAGGTGTTTTGTTTAGGCAGAGCATGAATGCTCAAACCTCCTCCACTCACATCATCGGCAAAAAACTTCCGAAGAGAATGTGCAAATACCACATTCAATTATTAGTGCTGGACTGAGATAACTGCTGTCTCTATATTGTATGGAAACAAATGATGTTACATGCGTTGAACCGCTAACGCGGCTTCGTAAAAGGAGCCCTAAGATTGTTTGAATAAAAGACTCTATCAAGATCATCAGTTCCACAGTTGTTCTCCTTGTATATGAATGTCTGTGCGTCATCATTTCAAAAATACGGCTACACAGTAAGCTGTCCCTACAGAGTAGCGTGGAGGGGCCTAAGTCATTAGTCGCCCAAAGTCGGCAGTGTCTAATGTCCATTCTCGAAAAATACGTCCAAAATATTTTGTCTTTCAAGAGTCGTCTAACTGTACGTCCAGCTGTTTGATCGTCCCGGCTACTATGTCGTCTATCTTTATACCTATATCCACATAGCACAACCTCAAGAGTATAGGATAACAAGTCCAAGTGTTACTCTTGAGGGAGAAAAGACCTCAGTGTCTAATAGGGAAAATCAAAGCAACCCATATAGACAGGCTAGTTGCAAATATCACTTACAGCCAGCAGACACATCCTCGGTCAAAAACTCCCAAAAGGTTGAGGACACAATTTCACAGTGAATTTCAACAGTCTTAATTCTAAGTCTCAAAAAGTTTTCAAAAAAACACTTATCTGAAAATTGTTGTCTTCTCAATCAAATTGCAAACACAAGAACTTGATCCTGGAGCTTGGAAGCAGGAGAAAATCACTCCATAGGAGACAAAATCAGAGCATAGCAGCTACTAAATATCACCACTAGCATAATCCTAAATTGTGTCCTCAACCTTTTGGGAGTTTTTGACCGAGGATGTGTCTGCTGGCTGCACGTGATATTTGCAACTAGCCTCTCTATATGGGTTGCTTTGATTTTCCCTATTAGACACTGAGGTCTTTTCTCCCTTAAGAGTAACACTTGGACTTGTTATCCTATATTTTTGAGGTTGTGCTATGTGGATATAGATTTATTTAACAGCCTCCCTTGGTTCTATTTATTTTTTGTCTATCTTTATACCCCATTCTCGTCCAAAAATTTGTCCAAGTCAAAAATGCCTAGAAAGGGACCTTTTGGATGTGGGAGGGGCTAGCAAAGTAATGGACTGGACACCTAGACATGGCAACAGAGTAGTGGGGCACCTTACAGGGCACTGCTGTGAACTTCACAAAAAGGGTGCCATATAAACATCTCACCATAACTCCCTTATAGGTTATGGTGAGCCCCACAAAACACCCTCAAAGCTTACTAGACCCACCTGTCTACCATCCCAATAGTCCTCAAGGTTGCAGATGGCACCTATATGGGTACAGTATGGTTGGGAATGTACATGTTAGAGTGGCTTATGGGCCTGGATCCTCCTCTCTATGGTTCACTAGACCATCCCCCATACTACTTAAGCCACCTCTGTGCTGCTCTACTAGGCTTTGCTATGCCAGGTGCTGATGTTCTGGAGGCAGGTATGTATGTTTTTATTCCGATTTTTATGGTTTTGTGTGGGGTTCAGTGATCACTGGGGCAGTGTGTGGGGGTCTGTACTTTGTGTCTGCAGTACTTATTTGGATACCTTTTTGGCACTTAGACCAGGTTTTACATGGCCTAAGTCACAACATACAAGTTCTGTCCCGGCAGCCTCGTTAAACTTTCGGTTATACTTGCAGTACGACTAAGTCTAGATCAGCCTATGTCCCGCCCTCACCACTCCTCCTAAAATGCCCCATTTTTAGCTCTGATCGTACAGCAGCACTGAAAAGGCCTAAGTCGTTTTTGGATACGTCTAAAACCCGGTTTGATTATCGGCTCTTTGATTATCGGCACCTGGACATCCAAGTGCCGATTTAGGCTGGTGTTTAGACGTATTTCTGTTTCGATTATGAGCCCCTTAGTGTTTATTGAAAATGAAGGAACAAATATTCAAACCCCACTATAACTTTTTAAAAGTCCCAGGAACACATCACTATAACCTACTTATGTTGTATGGTGAGCGATTGAAAAGCAGATACCCTACAAAGTAATGTAGGCTGTTTGAATTTCCCACCAATGCTATATGAGTAGCACTACATGAGTGAATAAGACAGCAATACTGAATAGAGCAGTGGATTGGACATGGTGTGTTTTGGTTGTTGTTGTTTTTTTATTTGCTTCTCTTCCACTCAAGTCCCTGATGCAGAAAATATGAAACCCAAGCAGACAGAGGGCTTGAGGGGCATTTTCGATAGGATGTCTAAGCCTGAGTTTGGATGTTTTGAGAAAGACGTCCAGAAATCCAGTAGAGAAAATGTCCATTTTCAAAACAACAAGATGCAAACCAGTTGAGTTTTCAGGATTTCCCCAATGAATATGCATGAGATCTAGTAGCATACAATGAAAGCAGTGCATGCAAATAGATCAGTGCATGCAAATAGATCTCATGCATATTCATTGGAGAAATCCTGAAAACGCGACTGGATTGTGGCCCTCGAGGACCGACATTTGACACCCCTAATTTAGAGGATCCAAGTGATTGAAAAGCAGATACCCTACAAAGTAATTTGTATGACAAGTTTTCTGAAGGTCCTTCATTCACATATAAATTTTTTGACATGCTGATAATGTTTAGAATATTTTGGAGATTACTGTTTTCCTGCAATATTGGCATTTTAAGTAGTCTATTGGGACACAGTAGTGTTTGAAAAAGTTCACTGTTAGAGAGTTTGCTGTGTATGGTTTATGCCAATTGTACTACAGCATTCTGTGTTCTCTGATACCTCTTTAAGAGGATCTTTTATAAAGCCGCAGTAGCCATGCTGCCACAATACATGCATTTACTCCAGCAGCATCACTAGCACAGCTTTGTAAAAGGGGCCTTGAGATTTTCCCTAGGAGGCCAACCCGCATTAGGCTCCTTTTATCAAGCAGCGGTAGAGCCTTTTACCGCGGGGACAGCTAAGTAAATGCTCCAACGCTCATAGGAATTGAATGAGCATTGGAGCATTTACCTCGCTGGTCCATAGTAAAAGGCTGTACCTCTGCTTGATCAAAGGAGCCCAAAATGTTAATACTCCAAGGTGCTTACAACACATTAATATACTTAACCAATCATCAAGCCAACTGACCCCAACAAAATTTCATTTTGAAACTCAAAACTCAACTGCATCCAATATTACTTCTAGATTTATTGATTGACTATGCTAAGGAAATAGCCAACCCTTCAGTTCATAGCCTTTTCCTACACTGCCTTTCAGTGTGTCCATTCCAGACAGAGGGCTCCCCTTTTCTGCATATTAACAACCAAACAATTGTTTTTTATCCAATCAACCAGAGCAACAATTAAGCCGACATAAGAGGTGATTTTAGAGCTGGCTGCATAACAGGATGTGGATGGTATATGTGTAAAAAGTGGTGATTAAAAAAAAAAAAAAAAGAATACGCACATATACTTTCTCTTCTAAAATCATCTCTTGTATATACAACCAGTGGTGGTAGGGACATGCATATATTTATACCCATTACAGAACAGGCATAAATGCACAAGCGTATTTCCACTGCTTTGTGTCTTTGTAAGCTAGGCACCAAGAACCAGCACCAGCTGAAATGATTTATTTTTTTAAAAAAATACATAGTACAGTACTCCCCTGAAATTCACGGGGGTTCCGTTCCAGGAGCACCTGTGAATTTTAAAAATCCCGCAAATATTGGATGCAGTTTAGGCGCAGATTGGAGGCAGGAGAGGGCTACAGGGGCGGTAGTGGGTGCCTATGTAAGTCATTTGCAGTATTTTCTGACCGCACTTTTGATTCTCCCCACATCTCTCCCCGCACGCCGCTCACAAGTAAACGACTCCCTGATTGGTTGCTGGCTCTCCCAGGCTCTTCTGTGGTAGATAGGGAAGCGCTGTTTTCCTTCCCGTCTAGTCAGCCACAGGCTCCTGACGCCTCACGAATGCAGAAAATGGTTTCTCCTTTTCATTTGTTCTGTATGCCTCTCTTTCATCAGTCATATTCAAAGGACTGATGATAGTCCTGAAAGTCACTGTGGTCTATGTAAGTCATTTGCAGTATTTTCTGACCTAGCGCGAATGACTGAGTCCGTGAATCACCAACTGCGAATTCGCGGGGGAGTACTGTACTTCGTTAATTGTCTTTATTCTTCTCAGACTGGATTGCCTACATGTAGTGCACAAATAAGTATACGCTATTATTTTAGCACATATTCTTATACCTGTATATGCAAACACTGTGGGTGAGTTTATAAAAGGAAGTCTAGCTTGGAAGAGTTAAAACGCTCTTTAAACCAGCCTAAATTTCTTTGAACGCCCTCTTTTAGTCCAATGGTCATGCATAATGAGTGTGGACTCTAGCATCTGCTTTTGCCTTAGATCTGAAATTTGATCAGAGTCCACAAACCTCTCAGCCATAGACTCTCCTATCCTTGTCTCTCTTGCCCTTACTCCCTAGGGAGTCGAGTTCTATTTGCATTGCTTAGGCGCAGTTGAAAGGTATTCTGCTCTCCGTGTTGATTCTAAGTAGCTGAGTTTAGAGAAGAGGCAAGACCAGTAAATGACAGCCATCATTCTTTGGCTTCCAGATGTGCCCATTTGTTTGTACAAACCAGTCAACACAAAAGTAGGGAAAAGTACAGAATTTTTTTTTTTAATAAGGGAGATCACTCCGCTCAATTGTAAACAGTGAAAAACTTAGCATTTGACTTTAAATTTAAATATGGAAGGTTTATGCTCAGAGACCTGGAGGTCAAAAAGGAGGAGAAGCCCCCCAATATAACCATATGCTGGGGAAGTAAAAACGATATGGGGGAAGGCAATGGGCGCACATAAGAGGAGGAGGAGGAAGGGTGATGCACCCTTAGGAAGACTGTGCCTGGGGCAGACTGCCCTTTCCCCCCCCCCCATAACTCCTTTACTACACCACTGGACAAGTATCTTTTATAAGAACATAAGAAGTTGCCCCCGCTGAGTCAGACCAGAGGTCCATCTTGCTTAGCGGTCCGCTCCCGCGGCGGCCCATCAGGCCTAGTGCCTGAACAGTGGTCCCTGATTAATTTTGTAACATTCCTCTAATCCCATCCCTATAATCTACCTTTACTCTTATCTGTACCCCTCAATCCCTTTGTCTTCCAAGTACCTATCCAAAGCTTCTTTGAACCCCTGTAGCGTGCTCCTGTTTATCACATCCTCTGGTAGCGTGTTCTATGTATTCACCACCCTCTGTGTGAAAAAGAACTTCCTGGCGTTTGTTCTAAACCTCTCCCCTTTCAATTTCTCTGAGTGCCCCCTTGTACTTATTGATCCCCTTAATTTGAAAAATCTGTCCCTGTCTATTTTTTCTATGCCCTTCTTGAAGGTTTCTATCATGTCTCCTCTAAGTCTCCGCTTTTCCAGGGAGAAAAGCCCTAGCTTTTTCAGTCTGTCAGTATATGAGAGGTCCTCCATGCCCTTTATTAGCTTAGTTGCTCTTCTCTGGACCCTCTCAAGTACCTCCATGTCCTTCTTGAGGTACGGCGACCAGAACTGAACACAGTACTCCAGGTGCGGGCGCACCATAGCACGATACAGTGGTAGGATGACTTCCTTTGTCCTGGTCGTGATACCCTTCTTAATGATACCCAACATTCTGTTTGCTTTCCTTGAGGCCGTGGCACACTGCGCCGACACCTTCAATGTTGTGTCTACCATCACTCCCAGGTCTCTTTCAAGGTCGCTCACCCCTAGCGCTGATCCCCCCATTCTGGTCGGCACTGATTTTTTTAGGTTCCATATATAGAATTTGGGAGTAAGTATATAAGCTTCATCATACCAGGACAGACTGAAATTCACCAAGCCCAGTATCCTGTTTCCAAGTGATCAATCCAGGTTTACGTGTATATTTGCAAAGGCGCTTTAATGCGTTTGTGCCGCCAACACTTGCATTCGGGGTTTTTTTGTTCTGTGGACTGGTTTGATCATGTAGGTCCCTACGGGGAGTTAGCCATAGGAAGAATATGCTAGTAATTAACATTGATTTTAGAAACTGAGTAAATATCCAAGTGGTGTGAGGTATACATTAGTTTAAGTATAATGTTGTTTTTGTTTTAGTTATTCATGGTTTATGTTTGTTATTATCAGTGCATGTCACCCCTGCTGAAGACGGCGTTATGGCGAAACTCAGGTCTGGGTAGAGGGGATGTTGAGTGATCGCAACAGATTGATTTGAGCACATGGTGTGTAACACTATGGAGGATGTTCTCCTGCTGAGCCACTGCGAACAGTGTCCATTACATCAAGTTGGAGACTTGAAATGCCAGCAGCTTTTCAGATATGTGCTTGGCTCCAACTTATTCAAGGTACTGTATTTGCAACAAAATTTGAGGGAAAAGGAGAGGTGCGAGTGTGATGATGGCCCCTAATAACTCTTAAGCAGCTCGTTTTGCAGGTGTTCTGGGCACCGAACACGTCACATATAATAAATTATTTATTATATATAGTCATATAGTAAATAGAAATATATCATATACAAATATAAGTTTGGAAAGGGGCCTACACAAAGATGGTGCATAGGTAAGGCTCCCATTTGCATATGTAACTCATAGAATAATTTAAGTTGCATGGGTGCCTTCTGCACTTAGGGGAGTTCTCTGGCTTGAACCTGAATGTACATTTGCTAGTATTCTACAATGGAATCTGGGATTCTAGGTTCTTTTTATAGAACGGGGTGGGATATGATATACCACCTTTCTGTGGTTACAATCAAAGAGGCCAAATGGGATCGACACGTGGGATCTATTCACTAGGCAAAGGTAGGGTAGGGTCATTAGGGTAGGCAGACTAGATGGGCCGTGGCCCTTATCTGCCATCTATTTCTATGTTTCTATGTACTTATTTTTTTTTTTGTATGTAGGTCAATGAAAGGTTAAGTGACCTACCCAGAGTCACAAGGCGCTGCAGTGGGAATCAAACGCAATACTCCTGGTACCCAGGTCCCTACACTAACAATTAGGTTACTCGTGCTGGGTGCTCTTTTGGGCACTTAATGACAGTTATAGAATTGTCTATGGGACTCATGCTTAGTCTACCTGGCAAAAATGAAAAAAATAATTAGTTCACAGAAAGTAAAACTGTATGTAAAGTAATACAGATACACAGTACACACCTGTTCAAAGAGAAGGCTATTTAATATTCCACTAAATATTTACCAGATATTTCAGTGAAAGTTTCAAAATTTTGGCTTCTATCTAATAAGGCTCCTTTTACGCCCTTAACGCGCAGAATAGCGAGTGCTAAAATGCCTCGCGTGCTAGTCACTACCGCCTCCTCTTGAGCAGGCGGTAGTTTTTCAGCTAGCGCGCGCTATAGCATACTCTAATCCGGTGCGTGTGTTAAAAACGCTAGCACACCTTCGTAAAAGGAGCCCATAATTTCCACCAGTTCTGAAAGTCCAAAATTACCATTGCAGAATTATATTTTTAGTAGCTATGAAGGTTTCAGAGCTTGCAGGTTGACTTACTGATCACAATTTCTGATTCATAAAGAGCAGTCCACATTTTGTATGGAACAGGTGTCTCTTGCTTTTCTCCATACTTCATAATGATGTCTTGCAATGTTTACCTTGTCATTTGTCAATCGCCTGTCCCTGCAAGCCACAATCAGCATTGGCTAGAAATGCCTTCAGTCAGCTTGGGTTCTGACAGCCAGGCTGCATAATGCTTTTGAGTACTCTTGTGCAATTTATTTTAGCAGAACAAGATATTCTTATTTCTGCCACGTTTGGCTGTCTAAAGAACACCTTGTCTTGTAAATATATGTATGTGGTGCCATAACATGAATGCATCTAACAAACACATGGGAAATTAATTCCTGAAGGCAGGAATGGGTCATAGTTGGCACTTATGTAGGGTGACCAGACGCCGGATTTCCCCCTTTTAAGGACATGTCCGGGGATCCAGACAGCTTTTCAAAACCCGGCCCTTTGTCTGGGTTTTGAAAAAAAATTGCGCCGGGAGGGGGCATTCACGCATGCACAGATGGAACTGAGGTGTAATGGGGTGGGGATGGGTGGAACTTGTCGAGTCTGGGGGGGGGGGGCGGGTCTAGGGGGGTCCAGATTTTACTAACGGAAAATCTGGTAACCGTACACTTATGCATCTACTTGGGCATTTTTAAAAGTATGCAAATATGTATAAATGGGAAAAAAAAGAAAAACATATGGAACAATTTTATTAAAAGGTGCCTAGATGCAAAGTCCAAAAAAGTATCTATTTAATCAACACTAAAAGCACTAACGTACCTCCATAAAATAAGCCTCCAAAGCAACTCCAGAACTACACAAATCTTCATGCACAATTTTATGGTTACCCCTCAAAAAGTTTCCTTTGCACTATTCTGATAATATATAGAGGAAAATTCTATACACGGTGCCCTACTACCGGCGCCATGCTTCCCCCATGTCTTACCACATCCTCTGGCAACGCGTTCCAGAGCTTAACTATTCTCCGAGTGAAAAAATATTTCTTTCTATTGGTTTTAAAAGTATTTCCCTGTAATTTCGTCGCGTGTCCCCCTAGTCTTTGTCATTTTTGACGGAGTGAAAAATCAATCCACTTGTACCCGCTCTACTCCACTCAGGATTTTGTAGACTTCAATCATGTCTTCCCTCAGCCATCTCTTTTCTAAGCCTTTTTTAGTCTTTCCTCATGCGAGAGGATTTCCATCCCCTTTATCATCTTAGTCACTCTTCTTTGAACCTTTTCTAGTCCTGTTGTATCTTTTTTGAGCTAAGGAGACCAGAACTGAAGGCAATACTCCAGGTGAGGAAGCACCATGGAGCGATACAGAGGCATTATTTATTTATTTATTCAATTTTCTATACCGTTCTCCCAAGAGAACTCAGAACGGTTTACATTAATTTATTCAGGTCCTCAAGCATTTTTCCCTGTCTGTCCTGGAGGGCTCACAATCTACCTAATGTACCTGGGGCAATGGGGGGATTAAGTGACTTGCCCAGGGTCACAAGGGGCAGCGTGGGTTTTTCTCTCCCTTCCTAGCATCTTGTTTGCACTTATACTCGGGAGCCTTACCTAACTTTAGGCGTGACCGTTTGCACCAATGGAAACATAGTGCAAAACCTCTCACATAAAGTCAGGTAAAAATGTTCTTTATTCTACAATTTCGTCCAGAACTTTGTGGAATGCCCCTGATTCACCCATGACCCTTTTTGTCACAGTGTGTAAAGTTAAAACCAATTAATGCTAATAATTGTTTATGAAGAATCCAATTATCAGTACTAATTGGATCATTATTCAATTAAGTTTCATCCTCAGACTGGGTGTGTGCCTACATTTGCACACACAGCTCAAAGTATCATTTATAGAATTCTAGCATTTGTGTGTTTTCATTTGTCAATAATTGTGTACACTCTTTGCTAAAAGTTTGCACTCTTCCTAGAGAAAGTGTGCCAGATACGTTCACACTATTTCTGATAGTGTGCAAATGTGCACTGGTTTGGGAAAAGAGTGCACCCTCTTTGCAAATAGAGGCAGTCTTGACAAAATAGCTCCCATTAGCAAACAAATGCCCAGAAAATCCAGAATAGAAAATATTCCATAAACATGGAATAAAGAAGCCCTCTGTTTTGAGAGGGCTGATAACATTGGGAGGGCATTCCTCTAAGCAGTAAAAAGAGGGTGGACGGGGACAATAAAGTTAAGGGAAGAGATTTTGGAGTAGTATAAAATAGAACAGGGAGGGTGGGGTATGCAGTTGGGAAGGGGTAGTTTGTTGAAAGTGAAAAGTAGGAGGTAAATAAAGGGTTAAGAAAGAAGCTGTGAGGTAAAGGTGAAGGGAACAGATTGGGTAGGAGAATGGAAAGGAGAACAAGGATTGGTGGTTTGGGGAAAAGGGGGAGGGGAAAGGATAAAGGATGCCAACAGTGTTTTTGGGCAGGAAGAGTATGTGTTATTTTGGGTTAGGGTGGTAAAAGTGGCGAGAGGCCAGGTGGAGAATGTTGTCCCACCTGGCCCCTCCCCCTTTTTTCTTTGGGGGCCAGTAGATGGCATGGGGTAGGGAGGATGAGCGGTCGCAAGCTTGTGGGAGAGGGTGTGGGGGCACGAAAAGCAATTCATTTTGTATGATGTGGGGATCAGTGGGTAATATAGACTCGTGTGTGGTACTGCCGTGAGTCGGAGCATGGCCTTGCGGTACCGCAAGTTGTGCATTTGGGGTTGAAAAGTTAAAGACGGTTTGACAGGAAAAGATCAGATAGTGCGGTACCACCTAGCTGGGGAAGATGTGAAAATGCTGTAATGCTACAGTATGATGGCAATGTTTCTGTTTTGTTGTAATAAAGCTGCAGACAAGGTTTTGCCACTGTCGAAACGAATTGAAGTTTAATTTTTGGCAGCAAATGGGATAAGCTGGAAACCATTAGCACAGGTTCAGGTGACTATTTTACAAAGGCACCTAAGCACCTATGTTGCCTTTATAAAATAAAGGGATTCTTTTACTAAGCTGCGCTGCATTGCCGCGCGCGCTAGATGCTAACGCCAGCATTGAGCTGGTGTTAGTTCTTTGCGTGTAGTGGGGGGGGGGGGTTAGCACGCGCGGCAGCTAGCACACCTTAGTAAAATGAGCCCAAAACATTTGAAAATGTGCAAAACCAGGTAAAATTATTTTAAAAATACTCTTTTCAAAATCACCTCGACATTTAAAAATGTCCATTACTGTAGAAAACAGCCATCATATTCAAGATGTATTGAACTTTATGTGCAACATATAACCCCACATTTGCATATATTCCCTTCACCTTTCCATCCCCTAGCAGTAAAGCAAATCACTTAAATTACAGAGATTGAATCTAGGCACACAATACATATTCATATCGTTACTACTTATTTTCTGATTGGTGTTCTCAGGAGGCTGCAGCCTAACTATTGGGTAGGTTAATACAGGTCTTTAATTGATAGTACTGTATGTTCTCCGGTTGTATATTGCTACCGATGCATAATTATTTTCCTCCTGCTTGATTTGTGCTTTCTGTGACACTGGGGAAAGTGTGCATTAGCATAAATAATTGTAACATTTAACCTTTCGGCAGTAGCATAAATGATGCACACAGAGCAGGCCATCTTGAAGGAGAAACTGCCGGCTCAGGGCTCTTCTATTCTGTACCTTTGGATAGAAACGAAAGCGATCTGTAAGAGCAATCTCAAAGATACACATAGACATATAGAAGCAAGTGTCCATCTATGTTAAATGTTTAAGTAAAGCAGTCGTTATGTCAGCAGCGAGATGAAAGTATTGTCAACACTGTGCAAAAGTAGACAGAGTTGAAACCTGTGAAGCTTTTTTTTTTTTTTTACGTCCAGGAAAAATATTTGCAGGGATGCAGTAGGGTATGGGCACTGCCATTCTCTGAGGTAGCATTTCAGACTGTCAAGAAGCAGCTTTGAAAGAATTAAGGGTCTGTATTTCTTTTTTGTTGTTTTATGGAGTGCATGTTAATGGAAATGTTGGGGGGTGGATGGATCCTCATTTTGAAGAAAATGGCGTTATCTGTCTGAAATAATGTAGCAATTGATAGAGGAAGTCTTTGGACTTTAAAGTTACTTTAGATCTCTTAATTTGTAGCCAAAGTACTTTATTCTTTATGCAAATTCTCTGGTAAAAATTATTTGCATTTATTTTACAGACACAAGGAGTAGCAAAGTCTGTCAAAATCATTGGAAATAGAAAAGCTTTTTTTTTTTTTAAAGGTATAAAAGAACTGTTGATTTTTGTTTGAATAAAAAGGCATAAAACAGCCTAAATTTTTTTTCTTATTCTCTACATGTAAACTCTAGCAAGGAATATTACAAGACACTCTGGTCCAGATTCTATAAATGGCGCCTTACGGTGCCTATCACAAAACTTAGGGCTCCTTTTACGAAGCCGCGTTAGCGGTTTAACGCACATAATAGCGCACGCTAAACCGCCGGATGCACTAGCCGCTACTGCCTCCTCTTGAGCAGACGGTAGTTTTTCAGCTAGCGCGGGGGTAGCACGTGATTAAAAGTCGCTAACGCGGCTTCGTAAAAGGAGCCCTTAAGCGCCGGTAATATAGGCCAGGGTTTTACTGGCCTACATTGCAGGCACCTAAGTTATTTTCAGAATTGTGTCTCCACCCTTGAACACGCACATTTAGGTATTAGGTGCCGCTAGGCGCCATGCGTTACGCACCTACCTTTTATAGAATAGGGTGGGTGCCTTTCGGCCAATTCATTTTTTTTTCAAATTATGAGACTGTTAAAGTTTGTTTAGGTAATTAGCGTAGGTACCTAACATAGGCGTCCTTTATAGAATCTGGCACTTGGTATTTACAAGCTTCCTGCGTAATTAGCTTTAAGAGGAGCCTATTACCAGAGGCTTTAATGTCCAATATTTTTAAAGAGTAGATGTCAACACGCTGTGTATTTTGGGTTTGCTCTGCCTGTAACACAATACTGCAAATCACCTGAGAGAGTGTGCAATACATTAAGTAGATCTCAGTCTAATTGGAAATATATACATTGAAATATATAGAACGCCTATTTTCTTCAGTCATTCCGATTTATTTTGAAATGCCTGCTGGAATACTTGTAGTATAATTTTATGGCTTTTCAGTGGATTGGCTTATATGTTTACAATAAATCAGTCACGCAATCACTAAATTTAAATAATGATACCAGAGAATGACTTGAATATGGTTCAATCAATTATCTGAAACAATGTCAAAAAATATAGAATTTTGTTTCTGTCAATTGGCATTTTCAGCTACAGTGGCAAAATAATGCTCAGAATTTAGGAAGCTGGTTGGTTGGGCTGAGAACTTTTCAGCACACCCTCATAAGTAATAAAAGTGAGCCAAGTACAGGACAGTCAAGCCATTGTGATATCACTGATGAAGCTGGCTCTTATTGGTGGAATGAGGCATTATGACATCACAAATCTCAGCTCTGGTTACCAGACACTGAAACTCTTCACACTATGAGGAGGGTGCTGAAAAGTTCTCAGTCCAACCAAGACGAGAATGACATGGATATGGTTCAATCAATAATCTGAAACAATGTCAAAACATAGAATTTTATTTCTGCAAATTGGCACTTAACTAAATAAGATAACACTCTTTTCAGCTACAGTGGCAAAATAACGCTCAGAATTTAGGAAGCTGGTTGGTTGGGCTGAGAACTTTTCAGCACACCCTCATAAGTAATAAAAGTGAGCCAAGTACAGGACAATCAAGCCATTGTGATATCACTGATGAAGTTGGCTCTTATTGGTGGAATGAGGCATTATGGCATCACAAATCTCAGCTCTGGTTACCAGACACTGAAAGTCTTCACACTACGAGGAGGTGCTGAAACGTTCTCAGCCCAACCAAGACGAGAATGACGTGGATATGGTTCAATCAATGATCTAAAACAATGTCAAAACATAGAATTTTATTTCTGCAAATTGGCACTTAACTAAATAAGATAACACTCTTTTCAGCTACAGTGGCAAAATAACAGTCAGAATTTAGCAAGCTGGTTGGTTGGGCTGAAAACTTTTCTACAGCCCCTCGTAAAATATTTCTACACTTAGATAATGGAAGAATGGCACTTATTCTTGATGAGATAGAGGCATACATCATTTTATACTTCCTTCCATAAAGAAGCCAGAGGCTCATTTTGTAAGCTTATTGATCAAGTGAAATTATAGATAGACCTCATCCAAAATAAATATTTATGCCAATTTTTAAAATATATCACTTACCCAGTGCATGGGAGAAACCTCATAGTGCACCTGAGCTTTATGCTAAAAAAAAAAAAATAAATTGGAAGAGTCTACATTAAGAAAAACCCTAGCTTTTCAAATAATTGTTTTATGACAAAACATTTAATAAATATTATACAGTGGCAATCAATTATATTACAGTAGAAAAAAGCCCTAGCACACATTTCCATCATGACTGTATTCCACTGATATCATAATTTATCACACTAATGCCATACTGTTTATTTTTTTTATATTGTCACTTAAGCCCTGTCTGTTTGGGGGGGGGGGGGGGGGGTTAGTGAAACAGGTCCTAACTGCTGAGTATAGATGGTAGTGCCTGAAGAGAAGAAATGTCTGATTAAAACAATAAAAACCACCTAAGCATGTACCTACTGGATAACTATTCACTTAAATGTTTTTTCCAAAGAATATTCAATATCTTATAAAAATTATGACACTTTTCTAATGCATTAAAAAAAACAACCTACTTCATTCCTTCTCACCACAGCACCAAGTGCAGGATTAAGAGGCGAAAAAAGCATGCAAGAAGATCCATGAGCCATAAAAGCTGCAAAATATTCTATAGTGAGCAGTTATGTAGGCTGCATAACAACATATTGAAAATGGACTAATATTTTTGTTTTCTGCTCTTTGGCTGTTTTCTCTTTCCTGTCTCTTTTGCTCAAATTATTTGCCACAGCTGACCTAATGAAAAAAACAACAACCCACAAATGAAGGCAGATGAAAGATCTGATTTGGACTAAAAGGAAGTGCTGGAGGTGCTATTCAGAAGAGCAAGTTGGCCGCATTAAAACACCATATTAAAACATTGTATTTGTTTTAGAGCATTCCTGTGATCACAGATTTGTTTGTTCTGAATGTGCCCAGAAGACCTTTGCTCTTCTAACCTAATTTATGTTTCTGGATCAACATCTTACACTGAATATCAAAACTTAGAAACAGCTATTTCTATTTACATTCTTAATTATTTTATCTAATACCCTATATATACTCCTAATAATGCTATTTTAAAGAAGAGGTCAAATTTAATCCCATTTTTGAAAATGTAGTTCCGTAGCATCTCGTGTTTTAGAAGTGCCCCATTCAAAAATGTAAATGAACCATGGTTTGTTTGGGTTTTTTGGTCTTTTATTAATGGCCATGAAATATTTCTGTACCGTGCTGGAAAAGAAGTACTTTTATTGGTCAGCATTGTTCGCTCTTTAAATAAGTTTTAGTGTTCAACTAACGCGATCCGAAGAAAAACATGTAACTTACTACTGTTCTTTGTTTTCTCTCTCTGCTTTGTTTTCATTCTGTGTCTTTGAATTGATGTATTAGTTTGTAAGAAGGTGAGCATTCCCCGGATTGTGTCTTTGTATTCTTAGCAATATAACCCGAGTGGCTGTTGTGCATTTTCCAAGCTGTTAAAGTCATTTGTCTCAAATTTTAGCCTCATTCTTTGTATCTGAAGCAAAAATCAACTTGCAATTCAGACAGTTACCAAATTACCAAAACTAGTGGAGCAAGTCTTAATGAGCAAACCCATTAACAGTTTCTGACTGCACTCCCTGTTCAAAAACCATGGACACCTTGTTAGCACAGAATGAGGTGTTCAATCAAGAGACAGGGAATTGGAAGTTCTAGGGCATACTTTTGAGTGGTGATTACAAGGGCATGAGTGTGAGTACCAAAGTAACAGTCTTTTACACTGCAGGAAGCTGAGAAACCTTGAAGCCTGCATTTGTAAATCAGCCCCTGATGATTGCAGCAGTCACAAGCAAAGAACATAGGAAACAATTATTTGCACCATCCTTCCACTAGTTTAATTTCCTCTTCAAATGAGCAAAATGATCCAAACAGCTATTGACATATTGCATCCCTATGTCTACTGTACAGTTTGGCTGTTCCAAAATGCATTCTGGCAGGCAAAATATCTAGAGAGTTTAAGGTGGGAAAAGAAACAAAACAAATATAATTGTTTTACAAGCAGGAAATCTTTTTAGTCAGAGAAAGCTACTCAGCCACTAAATTCTGATGAATACCATAGGCGTGCTACATATTTCTCCTCATATAAATGTGGTTAATAATACTCTCTCTAGCTAATCTTTAAATTCTTCTGTACATTTCAGTATAAAAAGAATGTCAGGTATTTTTGCTCGGCAACAAATGAATTTTTTAAATGAATGCCGTTAATAAAATCTGTGGGTACCAATAACCTTGCTAGAAACCTTCAATATTATGGAGTATTTAAAAGCAATTTAAGTGCATGAAACAGAGGGTTATGAGTAGAAAAGACTTGTTACAAATCTGTCCATAATATATGTAGGTTCAAGTATCTCTTCCATGCACTTTTCCTTGTGATGAGCAGATATGTTTCCTGGGAGGAGTTGGGATAGGGCTTAGAATTCATGCACATACTTTAGGACTTTTCAAAAGTACATACATAAATTTGCATGCACAAAAAAAGTCAGTGTTTACAACTTTCACACCATATGTTCTGTTTCCAGTCACTTAGGCGTCATTACCACTTAAAAACAGCACATGCCAGGGATGAGGGGATAGAGAACCATAGGATGATTTACCAGTGTTTATTCAATAAATATATATTCTATGCTAGCTTTTGCAAAGCGGTAGTAGAGGTTTCTACCGCAGACTTGCAAGGAAAATGCTCTGATGCTCATAGAATTCCTATGAGCAGTGGAACATTTACCTCACCGGCCCACGGTAGAAACGTCTATCCTGGCTTTGTAAAAGGAGCCCTTTTTTTCCTGCAGTATTTTTTGAGTGTGTTAAAATCTAAAATCAGAAGCCTTACACATGCTTGAGAACTGTTTGGGTTTCTTATTGCAAATAATTTCTGACTAAAACTTAAAATGTCTCTCAAATATTTTTTTCATGTTCAAACCATTGCTATTAGACTTTAAAATGTAGTTATGTTTATAAATTATTTTCTGCATTAACAAATTTTAGTTACAATCCACATTTTTTTCTGCCACATCATAGCACTGTAAAAGAAGTGGGAGAGATTCACATATTTCAGGATATTCCTTTCATTTGCCTTTGTCCTGTATTAGTAATTGATGACACATATTTTAATCTTTGCAGCACAGGAAACAGCAATATAATTATTCAGTTTTATGTTTTGCCTTTGAGAAACTTAAAAGATGAAAGTTATGATGTAGAAACAGCATTCATGTTTTTAGGATAAAGGCAATACAATTATGCCATACTTGTTTCAATGGAAAAAAAGAGACAAAGGATGGTGTTGTTTGAATCCCACTGGATAGTTTTCCACAAGAAGGGTTCTACAATCTCACAAATTTATTTTATGGATTACAGGTCAATTTAAGACTAGTTTTCAATTTGCATTAGGCCATGTATGATTGTAATTCTAAGAATGTTATCAGTAATTAACTAATTAGGATTCAACAGTTGTTCTGCTAAGACTATTTCTGAAAATAAAAAATTTCACCCTTTAAAGCAGTGGTCTCAAACTCGCGGCCCGCCAGGTACTATTTTGAGGCCCTCAGTATGTTTATCATAATCACTAAAGTAAAATAAAATAGTTTCTTGATCATATGTCTCTTTAGCTATAAATTACAATATTGTTATTAAGACTTAGCCAAAAGGAAAGATTTATAAACTATAAAGAGTTTTACCTCATGCAAAATTGTCATTTCTTTAATAAGACATTAACTATTTTTTTCTGAGGCCCTCTAAGTACCTACAACTCCAAAATTTGGCACTGCTAAGGGTTTGAGTTTGAGACCACTGCTTTAAAAGAATGCATTCAATGAGAAGTGGAAATCCTATTATTGATATCTTTATTTATATTTTTTCACTAATGAAATTGATGCTCATCTGTTGTACTACATAGTTACATGCTTTGTTTTCTGTGTCTCTATTTGATATAAGATAAATCTCCCCAAATGTGTTTGATGTAAAGCAAGATATCACCATGTTTCCCATATATTTGAGTACTAGAGATTCCTTTAAAAAGACAAAAATATATTCTTCAGGGGCTTTGTATTGACAACTGTGCTCCAAGTGTTAAAAATCACAAGGATTCTAAACGTAGAGGGCGCTGTTGTTCATATATTTTCCTGGCTTTTCCAGATAAAGGGAAACATTTGGTTTATGACCAGGTTGTTTTATTGTGTTTGGGAGACTCACATGTAAAAGATCAATACCAATGTTGCCATAAGCATTCTGTGGTCCTTTTAGGGTATTTATGCTTCTGGTATAAATCTTGCATGACCCCCAAGTGTGGAACCACCCCCCCATCTCCACCGCAGGATTTAATGATTATACAGAACAATACATAAATTCACTTCAAACTAATGTGAATATTACATATTAAAACGATAAAAATAATAATGTGCAAATATGCTTTATGCTTAATTGGTGCAGTGTCTTGTGTTTTTAAAATAAATTTAACCGGACATAAACTTAATTTGAAAAAATAGTGTGTGTTTAAAGTCTATGTTTGTCGTAAACAAAGCTTTTACCTTGTTATGTAAAGCACTGTTGAATAGGGTATAGCTTTAGCCTAATTCTTCTGCATTCTATGCATATTAAAACATTTTTCATCTGAAAAAAAATTAAAGTTGCCACTTGAAAAATTTATGAGTGACCAGAATTGTCGATACTGAGATGTATTCTAGCCTGGCTGACTGGAATCATATGATGCATCTCGGCCCCCTCTGTATGACAAATCACTCCCATCTAAACAATGGCTCGTATTACATAGAAATCTTTGTGCAAATGAACTATAATGGGGAATGAATGACAATCTCCTAAACTGATGCAGCATGGTTTTCCTTTGATTTGATGTTAATCTTTTTCAAACACAACACTAAGAACGTTTGTTACATCCCATATGAGAAAGTATCCAAAGAAATGATCTGCAGAAGCAGCTCAGTTAGGCCCATATATAATAAGGCCCATATTCTATAAATGGTGCCTTAACCAGCGCCTAACTTAAGTACAAAATGTCATTTTAAAATAACATTTAAGAAATGTTGGCCCAGGCGCCTTTGGCCCCCATCTGTGGGCGGGGTTTCAGACGGCTGGGCCAATCCAGCCCCATTCTGGAGCCGGCTGGCCTACCGGACGTGCGGGCTTGGCACCCATCTGTCCGGCCAACGTTAAAGGTATGGGGAAGGGGGGTGGGAGGGGTGGGGGGGTCGTGGGGTTGGCCGGAGGGGTCTCGGATCGGCGGGGCGGCGATCGGGGGTTCTGGGGGGGGCGGTCATTGGGGGAAGGGGGGTTGTGTTGAGGGCAGGAGGGCCTGGGATCCCTCCTACCCATATTGTAGTGGGGGGTGGGGGGTAGGGGGTCGCTGGGGCCAGGAGGGCTTGGGCTCCCTCCTGGCCCAATCCAGTCGGGGGGGGGGTCACCGGGGCCAGGAGAGCTTGGGCTCTCTCCTGGCCCATTCGTGTCGGAGGGGGGTCGCCGGGGCCAGGAGGGCATGGGCTCCCTCCTGGCCTGCTCGTACTTGGCGGGAGGGGGGGGGCACAATCGCCGGGGCAAGAGGGCTTGAGCTCCCTCTTGCCCCGATGTCATCAGGGGGGTCGCGGTTCGACGGGGTAAGAGGGCTTGGGCTCCCTCTTTCCCCGATGCCATTGGGGCGGGGTCGCGTGTTGTGTGTGTGTGGGGGGGGGGGGTGATGTATCGCGGCAGGAGAGATGCCTCATCTCCCCTACCGTGATGCCATCACTCCTCTACCCGAACTGCCGCTACCCGTGGCAGGAGAGATAGGGCATCTCTCCTGCCGCGGGTCACAGCAGTTCGGGTAGCGGAGTGATGGCATTGTGGTAGGGGAGATGAGGCATCTCTCCTGCCGTGATGCTTGCGGTGGAGGGGTAGACAGGTTGCTGGGGCCGCTGAGCTGATCGCAGCAACCACAATCAGCTCAGCGGCCCCTTTTTCAGCACTTAGACCTGGTTTGATTTCGTCTAAGTTAAAAAGGTATAAGTGCCGACTAGGCAACCTGCCTACGGTTTTGGTTATACCTGTTGTACGCCTAGATGTAGGTCGGCCCACCTCCCGCCCCCTGCCCACCCTTTCCCCTCCTCTAAACATGCCTCTTTTCTCTCTGTGCGTTTAGAGGCAGGGAAAAGGCCTAAGCTGTTTTTAGATACGTCTAAAAACCAGCTTTGATTATGGGTACTTGGACGATCAGGCTTTTTGACCATCCAAGTAGCCATTTAGGACACTTTTTAGACGTTGTATTTTTTTATTATGAACCCCATACTGAGTTGTCAAAAATAGTACATATTTCAAATACACAGCTTGAATACTAACTACAATTATGGTTGCAAGAAATATACAGACTATATCAAATGGGCAAAATTGTGAGTATAAGAGTATCAACTCAATAACCGTAATCGAGCAACAAGCTCAGAAACCAAGAAATGAACCATAAAAAGGTCACAGGTAAATGTTAGAACAGCAGCAATTCTCCAGAGACCATAGGAAAGAAAAGAAAACAAAATTTTGGGTGGGTTTAAGGAGAGTATAGATAATGTGGGAAATTTAAGAGAAGTTTAGAGACATTGCAGTAGTCTGAAAGAGAGGAGCCCAAAACAATTCATATTTCCATAGTTTGTGTTTTTGAAGCCATATTAATTTTTTCCATTCCAGCAATATGCTAAACTTCATCCAGCCAGAAACGCTGTGAAGGTAATATAGGATCTTTCCATTTTTGTGCAATGCAGAGCTTTGCAGCCAACAAAAGTTGTCATATAAAATCCAAATATTCAAAAGAGCGCAACAGATCTGGTGGTTTACCCAATAAAATAAGAGCAAGGTCTAGCGGAAGTTCTATTTGAACTGGAATTGAAATATATATCTCGCTACAGCACCATAATGTCTACCATCTTAGCAGTTAATGCTGCAAATTGGCAATTTCCACGATAGCTCTTTTACTTGGCAATTAGCATGTGTTAAGAATTAATGTGCTGTATCCATTGCGAGCACTTCACTGCACTATTTGCACATGCTAATTCCTGTGTTGAACAGATAATGCACATAAGTATATAGGGACCAAAGTAATATGCAAATCAGAAAAGTAAACGTTCGTGCGGAGTGTAAATGTTTTTAAATTAATAGGCTGAACACGTTTAAGAGTGTACTATAAAAAGGATCAGATTGTGCATGAGCAGTTTTGAATTTTGTATTGGCGCTATACCATTTGGAAATTATCAAGGAATTATGTTTATATTCATTAGATCTCTTGATGCTCTGCCTAACTATCCCCCCTTTTATTAAGCCACGGTAGAGGCTTCTATTGCGGCCCAGAGCACTACATGCGGCCCAGAGCACTACATGCTCCAATGGTCATAGAATTCCTATGAGCATCAGAGCAGCGTTGGAACATTTAGCACGCCAGGCCACGGTAGACAGCTCTACTGCATCTTATTAAAAGAGAGGCCTATATTTTATAATGTAGAAGGAGGATATGTATTCAAAACTTACACTCTTTTGCTTATATATTTCAGAGATTCACATAGGGGTCCTTTATAGTCTATGGATGCGTTAGCATTTAGCGCATACTAATATTTAGCGCGTGCTAAATTGGCTAGCGAGACTTAGTAAATGGACCCCATAGTATGGTGCTAGAGTCTGTACTCTGCTAATGATTATTGAACATTCAGATCATTAGAATGCGATCATTAGAATGCCTTACAAAAATGTAATGGACGCTAAATTGGTTAAATGAATGTTAACCCGTGAATTAACATGCATGTGGTCATTTAACATGCATTAAATCAATTAATACACATGAAAACATTTTAACATGCATTTAAAATTTTTATTAAAGTAAGAAATTAATTTTTTAAAAAAAATCTGAAAAAAAATGACTAGGAAATGAAAAAAAATTGTGCATCCCTACTATAGAATGGTAATGCTAATTTGAGGTTCTATAACAGCTTAAACCTACCATGACCTTTTACACAAAATTACTGCCATATCGTGAACCTTTTTGCTGAGCTTCTAAATGTGCAGAGTGTATAGAGATAAATGCAGAAAGAGTAAATCAGGTTGATTCAATGTTGGGAAGAAATATGCCTTTTTACTTGTTCAATGCTTTTGAAGTACTGCCTGAAAAAATCAGCCGTGGGCTTCAAAGGAAGGGATTATAGCCTTTATCCAGCAATTAATATGGCTGTAGCTCAGAATGTCAACACCTGATGACTGTGCAAGCTGGACAGTAGCCTAGTAGGGGGTCCAGTCTTATTCTAGAAGTGTAATTTTGTGAATAAATGAAACCACGGAGGAGGGTGTCGATAGCTTCAACTTCTCATAATCTTTTCAGTATTTTAACCCAGAAACTAAAATTAAAATTACAAGGTCTCTTTACCATTACCCTGCCTTATCCACCTAGATCGTTCTAATCTCCCCACTGACTTCCAAACAGAAAAGAGCTGCTATTAAAAAAAGCAAGATACTGGCATTCATAAGTGGATCTGATGACAACGTTGCAGGAACACCTCCCTTTCTTTCAGAGTTCAAAGGTTCAAAAAAGGGTTGGAACATCAGCCAAAGGGAAATCAAATGGATGCTGCAAGAAGAAATGAATTCATAAAGTCAAGGCTACTATTCACACACAAGTCCAATGCATGTTGGAGCTGCAAGAAAGAAGTGGGTACACATGATCATCTTTTGTTTTACTGCCCACTGGTTCAAACATTCTGGCAGGAGGTGTGGAATAAAATACAAAATATAGTGGTCATTCGTATACCTCTTTCTTATGGAGTGGTGATATGTGGAGAAGGGCTACTGTAATAACCTATTTGACAATAAATAAAAATAAATTGCTCATGATACTATCTGGAGTGGCACTACAGTCAATAGTTAAGAATTGGAAGGATTTCACGTTGTTAATTTTTCATTTTTGGTGGGGAAACTGTGCCCCTCTTGTAAATATGAAGATAATTCAGCTGAAAGATTGGGGAATGTGGCATCATTTAAGGATGTTTGGAGCCCTTTAGAGGGTTTTGTTGAGCAATGTGTGTGATGGAATGATTGACCTGCCAGACATATGGGAGGGAGGGTGGGGGATAGGGTGGGGGTTTGGGTTAGGGAGGGAGGAATGGGTAGATATGGGAGGGAGGTAGGGTGGGGGTCTGGGTTAGGGAGGGAGGGATGGGTAGATAATGACATGTTTTCATTAAGAATTTTCTTAAATTTACAAGTTTAGTAGTGAGTGGGGAGGGGGGGGGTTATTTTTATTATTACATATTCTACAAGATAGTTGATCATATGTTAGGAAAGGATGGGAAGGGGGGTTGTGATAAGAGTTTATGATTTGTATCATTGCTGATTATTAAGTGATGTATTTATTGTTAATTTGTTTGAACATTTGTCACACTTATTCTAAGTTTGAAAATGAATAAAGAATTTTCTAATGTATGTTTATAACATATTTATAGAAACATAGAAATAGATGGCAGATAAGGGCCACGGCCCTTCTAGTCTGCCCACCCCAATGACCCTCCCCTACTTTTCTCTGTGAATAGATCCCACCTGTCTATCCCATTTGGCCTTAAAACCAGGCACGCTGCTGGCCTCAATAACCTGAAGTGGAAGACTATTCCAGCGATCAACCACCCTTTCAGTGGAAAAAGAATTTCCTAGTGTCCCCGTGCAGTTTCCCGCCCCTGATTTTCCACGGATGCCCCCTTGTTGCCGCGGGACCCTTGAAAAAGAAGATATCTTCTTCCACCTCGATGCGGCCCGTGAGATACTTGAATGTCTCGATCATGTCACCCCTCTCTCTGCGTTCCTCGAGTGAGTACAGCTGCAACTTATCCAGCCGTTCCTCGTACGGGAGATCCTTGAGTCCCGAGACCATCCAGGTGGCCATTTATGTGTTGCAATTTTCTGTAAGGTGTTAAAACTTAGGCCCTTTTTTACTAAGGTGCGTTAACCGATTAGCGCGCGCTAAAAGCTAACGCGTGCATGTTAGTCTACGGACGCATTAGCGTTTAGCGTGCGCTAATCGGTTAGCGCACCTTAGTAAAAGAGGGGGATAATAAGGATTGAACTAAAAGACAACTATTCACACTTCAAAAGCAGCATCAATCAAATATATAGAGAAACTGCCAAACCGGTTGCAATCCTCTTTAATCCCAATTGTTCAATCTCATAATATTCTTATTCATTTAACATTTTACTTTCTTATTAATACTTTTCTGTCAGCTTTTTGTACCTTTTCTTGCAGCACTAATCCGGCATGAGCCCCTTTTCAATCCTTTCATCAGGGAGTGAGGTGTAAATAAATCATCACACTAACTCGTTTACGGTAACTTTCATGCTAACAAGAGTTCAAAACGCTGCACGGCTTAACATGTCAGTATGAAAGTTAGATGAGTTAGTGTGACGACTTATTTCTTTGTAATCAAACGTGTAATATGGACTCCTGTTAGATTAAACAAAATTAACTCAGAATATTCTCCTCTATGTTGGTCTTGTGGACAAGAAAAAGGAACGCTAGATCATATGTTATTCTATTGTCCTAGGGTTCATAACTTCTGGAATCGCATTCAAACATTATTACATATAAATGTTCCCTTAACATGTGCTGGAGTGATCTTTAACCTCTTTGCTTCTGCTGATATCACTAATATTCATAAAAGACTGGTCGCTATACTTACTGCTGTAGCAATCCAAACCATTTTGAAAACCTGGAAAAAATGCATCCTTGTTATCTTTCCAATTTGGGTGGAATTCAGGGCGTTTAGTTGGGAAATATGAGGCGGTCATAATGGAGAAGAGAGGTAAAGGGGCCAAATTTAGATCATTATGGGCCCCCGTACAAGAGTTTGTAGATAATTACAGTCAAACCTCGGTTTACGAGTACCGCAGTTTACGAGTGTTTTGCAAAACATTTGTAAAATTTGTGACTCGTAAACCGAGCTTGATTCGCTATACGAGCATGTCCCAAAGTAAAACATCCCGCATCCCTCTCTCCATACCTTGCAATGCACGCTTTCTGATGCTCTTTCACTTCAGTTTTGCCTTTTAGGGTGTCCAACCTGCTGCCCCGTGCGGCCCGCTCGAGGGCAATGCGTTTGTTCCGTCTGCCGCCCCTGGATGATTGCCTTCTTGCCGGCTCCCTCCTCCTTGCTGTGTTCACTCTGGGCCGCGGCGGCAGCGCCTGCATGCCTCCTGCGGCTGGACCTGAGACATTCCCTCTGGCGTTGCGACGTCAGAGGGAGGGCTTCCGGGTCGGCCGCGGGGGACATGTGGGAACTGCTGCCTGCCGCTTTGAACGAGCACTGCAGTCAGAGGGATCTCCATCAAACTGCAGGAAGAAGAAAGAGAGAGACGGGATAACTATGTCCCAGAGATCTCTGTCCTGTACCAGGAAATCACTGAAGTTGATCTAGACTTATGCACCTGGGCAACCAAAATCCACCCTAAATGGCGAGATCCTAACAAGAACTGAAGCAGAACATGACCTAGGGGTGATCGTCAGTGAGGACATGAAGGCTGCCAATCAAGTGGAGCAAGCTTCATCCAAAGCAAGACAAGTCATAGGTTGCATACGCAGAGGCTTCGTCAGCCGAAAGCCGGAAGTCATTATGCCATTGTATAGATCCATGGTGAGGCCCCACCTGGAATACTGTGTGCAATTCTGGAGACCGCATTATTGCAAGGATGTGCTGAGACTGGAGTCGGTTCAGAGAATGGCCACTCGGATGGTCTCAGGACTCAAGGATCTCCCATACGAGGAACGGTTAAACAAATTGCAGCTATACTCACTCGAGGAGCGCAGAGAGAGGGGGGACATGATCGAGACGTTCAAGTATCTCTCGGGCCGCATAGAGACGGAGGAAGATATCTTCCTCTTCAAGGGTCCCACGACAACAAGAGGGCATCCGTGGAAAATTAGGGGAGGGAAACTACGAGCTGACACCAGGAAATTCTTTTTCACAGAAAGGGTGGTTGATCGCTGGAATAGTCTTCCACTACATGTGATCGAAGCCAGCAGCGTGCCTGATTTTAAGGCCAGATGGGATCGTCACGTGGGATCTATTCACAGGGCAAAGGAAGAGGAGGGATCTATTCACAGGGCAATGGTAGGGGAGGGACATTAGGGTGGGCAGATTGGATGGGCCTTGGCCCTTATCTGCCGTCTATTTCTATGTTTCTATGTTTAGACACCAAGGAGATGCTGAAGCTGCTGGACTATCAAGCCTATCAAACCTGCAGGTCACTCAGCCATCTGTGAGAATGAACTTTAAAATGCCCAGGGGAAGTGTTTGAAACCACCTTATACTATACTGTGTTCAATAAACTTGGCTATAACATCCCCCCCCCCCCCTTTTTATCATTGGCTGCTGCGGTAAAAGTTCTGACACATAGAATTTCAATGAGTGTCGGAGCTTTTACCACAGTGGCCAGCAATAAAAAACCCTAATGCGGCTTGATAAACACGGGCCTTAGTTTTTTCCTAGATATGAAGGGGTGCTGAAAAGTTCTAAGCCCAACCAACTTCCTAAATTCTGAGCGTTATTTTGTCACTGTAGCTGAAAAGAGTTATTTTATTTTGCAAAGTTCCAATCTGCACTATCATAATACTATGTTTTGACATTGTTTCAGATCATTGATTGAACCATGTCAAAGAAAAGTATGGAATTTTCAAGTGTGGAACGCCAAGCCATCATGACGTTCCTATTCTTGCAGAAGAAAACTCCAAAGGAAATCCATGAGTGTATGATGCAAACACTGAGTGACAAATACCCATCATACTCCACAGTAAAGAAGTGGTGTACAAACTTTGAGTGTGGAGATTTTGAGACCGAAGATGCAGCAAGGTCTGGGAAGCTTCAAATAGTATCACCTCCTGAAGCTGTTGACCATGTTCATGATCTTATTTTTGGCAGATCGTTGAATATCATCTAAAATAATTGCTGAGACACTACAGATATCCAGAGAATGTGTTGAGGGTATAATCCATGAGCAGCTGGGTATGCAGAAGCTGTCAGCCAAGTTGGTGCTCAAATGTTTGAATGCTACTGAGAAACGACATCAAGTGGACACTTCCAAGTTGATTTTGCAGCATCTTCAGTGAGTTGGTGCCAACTTTTGGGAGCAACTAGTTATTGCTGATGAAACATGGTTACGCCACTATGATCCTGAGACAAAACAACAGTTCATGCAATGGCGGCACTCAGGTTCTTCAAGGCCAAGGAAATTCAAGACCCAAAAGTCAGCAGGAAAGGTCATGGCCACAGTGTTTCGAGATCAGTAAAGTGTTGTAATGACTGGCAGTCTTCCAAGGGGCTAAACAGTCAATACAGAATTCAACTGTAACTTGCTGTGCTGATTAAAGGAGGCATTGAAAGAAAAAAGGAGAGGGTAGCTGGGGCAAGGAGTTCTCTTTTTGCAAGACAATGCACCTGCTCACAAGGCTGGCAAAACAATGGATGTTTTGACGCAGTTAGGGTTTCAGTGCATAGACCAGCCACCCTTCTCACCAGATCTTGTTCCAAATCTTTAAAAGACAATTTTCAAGTGATTCGGAGGTGATTGCAGCAGCAAAGCAGCATCAGAGAATTTTCTGGAAGGGTTACAGAAACTTCAGACACAATGTGCCAAGTGTGTTGGACTTAGGAGCGACTATGTGGAATAAATTGTACGTTTCATGGCTCTACGTCATTCCCTTATCGGTTAGGCTGATAACTTTTCAGCACCCCCTCGTATTTTGACTGTTTTTTTGGCTTTGTTTCACAACTTATTCAACTAAAAATGTTAAAATTTGTTAAAATTTGCTCCACATAGTTAAAGGCATTTAGGGAGGGATTCATCATAAGAACATGAGAAGTTGCCTCCGCTGGGTCAGCCCAGAGGTCCATCGCGCCCAGCAGTCCGCTCCCGTGGCGGCCCATCAGGTCCATGACCTGTAAGATGATCCTTGTCTAAACCCTATAATCCTCCTTATCCTTCTATCTAAACCCTTTCATAACCTATCTCTACCTCTATCTGTATCCCTCAATCCTCGTATCCTTCAGGAATTTATCCAATCCTTCTTTGAAACCCCGTAATGTACTCTGTCCTATCACAACCTCCGGAAGCGCATTCCAGGTGTCCACCACCCTTTGAGTGAAAAAGAATTTCCTAGCATTTGTTCTAAACCTGTCCCCTTTCAGTTTCTCCGAGTGCCCCCTTGTTCTTGTGGTTCCCAACAGGCTGAAAAATCTGTCCCTTTGTACCTTCTCTATGCCTTTCATAGTCCTTAACACAGGGTTAATGCTCAGGCTATGTGACTGTGTTAAAGGGCTTTGTGGTAACTTTCCTCTTTAGGTACGAAAAACCATGCATTTCAGAATTTTTCAGGACTTTTCATTTGGAGGTGTGACATGGGAGGAGAGTAGGCACCGTGGTGTTCACCAGCTGCTACTACTACTACTATTAATTATGTCTATAGCGCTACCAGACATACGTAGCGCTGTACGGAGTCACAAAGAGTAAGAAAACAGTCCCTGCTCGAAAGAGCTTACAATCTAAACAGGCAAGACAGACAAACAGGATGTCATGGATACAGTTAAGGGGAATCAGCTGGCTGGGATGGAGCCATTGTGACATCATTGATGAGGTTGGCTCTTATTGGTGGAATGAGGCATTATGACATCACAATCTCAGCTCTGCTTCCCAAAGACTGAAACTCTTCACACTATTACTACTACTATGAATTATTTCTATAGCTCTATCAGACGTATGCAGCGCTGTACAGTCACAAAGAAGACAGTACCTGCTCAAAAGAGCTTACAATCTAAACAGCCAAGACCGACAAACAGGATGTCCTGGATACAGTTAAGTGGAACGGTTAATCAGCTAGTGCGATATACTTACTGTGCACTAAAAGCCAGATTCAGTAAATTGCACTCAAGTTTAGGCACTGGGAAAAATCCACACTAAAAGCGATTCCACAAAGGTCATTCTGGGCTGAGCGTCTTTTTGAGAATAGCATTTAGTGCAGCTTTCCTTGTTCAACTTTGGCCATGTTACCCCTCTCTTGAAACATGCCCATATCTCACCGTATGTCCTTTATAATCTTGTTTCTTGTCTTCAAAGCAAAAACAAGGAAACACACCAGCTTTCATCAACAAACTGTTGATCCCCCCCACAATCTCACGACCACTACGATCTTCCAAGCAATCTCTCCTTTTAATTCCATCTCTTTGCTCTATTTTCTATGACACAACACACAAGACTATTTTTTTTTTTTCTGTGGTAGCCCCGAAACTATGGAATGCGCTTCCATGTCACATCAGGATGAAACATCCTTATTAATATATAAAACAAATCTAAAGACTTTTCTGTTTAAGGATGCCTTTACCTCTTAGGAAGTTCCCTCTGGTAGACAGTGCATTACATTACGCTCACCCCTTCCCAATGTATCAGGCCTCTGTTTTCCTTTTGTTTCCTTTTTTATATTGTATTTTTCCCCTATCTCTCCTATATGTCTCTTGTCTTTTTATTTTATAACTGAAAAAATATGATCATGTTACACCATTAATGATTAAATCACACTGGCTTCCTATTAACCACCGTATTAACTTTAATATATTATTTCTAGTATTTAAAGTTCTAACCTTCAATGAACCGCAATTTATGACAAGAATGATTATTCCTTGCAATGCCCCTCGCTCTCTTCGGTCGTCTTCTTTAAACTTATTAACTGTCCCCTCTCTGAAAATCGTGGGCACAAGAAGAAGTGGCATGTTTTCTGTTATGGCTCCTAAACTGTGGAATTCATTGCCACATTATATCAGAAATGAAAAAATTCTTACGTCTTTTAAAAAACTTTTGAAAACTTTTTTGTTTCAAGATGCTTTTAATACTTAATATCTTTTATTTCGGATTCTTCATACTTTGTTTCAGAAATCAACTCTTTTCCCTCCCTCTCGTTTTTTCCCTTTTATGTATTTTTCAATATAGAATGAATTGTAACTTTCCCCCCCTTTCCTTCTTTGATCATGTCTGTCGTCGATCTGACTGCAAGAAAAATTGTTAGTTGTTATATTTATTATGTACGTTGTCTTTTGTACCCTATTATTTGTTGGACCACTAACTAGTGGCTTTTTAAGTTGTTCATCGCTTAGAAAGTTTGTATAAGCGATTCATCAAATGGTAATAAAACTTGAAACTTTTTTTTTGGGGGGGGGAGAGGTTCCCCTTTGGTTTTAAGCTTGTATTTTTATTGTAAACTGCCTAGACATAATGATAATCTCGTCTTTTGAACACCTCCCAAAAAAACTTTTTATTCAAACTTTTGTTATTATAGTTTTTGAGCCTCAGCCCCACCACTCCACCGCTTCAATATATCTCATCGCGGTGAGCTTTATGTGGTCTAATCATCACCGGCTCAACTATACTTTCAATTTCTCAATGCAGTTACTTGTCTGTTTATTTTTTCTGATTTTAAAGTGCTTTGTGCTTTATGTTGTATATTCCTTTATATATTCTTTTCTATTCCTCAAATAAATAAATATATAAATAATTGTAATCTTAATAACAATTTCATTTAAAGCATAGACTTATCTGAAAATAATTTTCTCAAAAAACCTTTCTATTCAAATTCGAGCGCATTATGGAAGGAGTAGACCCGACATGTTTCGCTTTCAGCTTTTTCAAGGGTCCTCCCTATAAAACATAAAAATTCTGTCAGATATTCAAAGATTTCAACATAATGCTAGCACCTACTTTTTTAGTCTGTAACTCTACCCCGTCTTAGGTGCTAGCATTATGTTGAAATCTTTGAATATCTGACAGAATTTTTATGTTTTATAGGGAGGACCCTTGAAAAAGCTGAAAGCGAAACATGTTGGGTCTACTCCTTCCATAATGCGCTCGAATGATTAGGCCACATAAAACTTACCGCAATGAGATATATTGAGGCTGTGGAGTGGTGGGGCTGAGGCTCAAAAACTATAATAACGAAAGTTTGAATAAAAAGTGTTTTTGGGAGGTGTTTCAAAAGACGAGATTAGATTATTACCTCTAAAAGAAAAAAAGATAAGAATAATACATTGTTCTATAATATAGACATAATGATAGGCAAGATATCAAATAGACAATAAATTTTAAACTATAAATGCTTTCACACAAGTTGGCTGCCTAAATTTGGTATTCTATAACCGTGCACCTAAATTTTGGGAATGCCCCAGGCCGGCCCTGCCCCTCCCATGGCCCTGTCCCCTTTTGGATAGCACACGCATCGATTTAGGTGTGCAGTGTTATAGGAAGCCCACTTAGATATAGGCAGTCTTTACATTTTAAAACTAAATAATTGAGTTGTGGACTAATAACTATGGCCGAACCACTGAGTTAGTGATTAAGGAAGAAATAGGGAGAAAGTGGGGTATGGAGTGTGGGAGGGAATTGGAATGGGTAGGCAGTGACCAGTTGCGTACCGAAGGATACAAGATTTGGGACAGGTTCTGGGATTGGTGGAGTCGAAAGTAGTTGCCGAAAAAGGAAGAATGGGGTTGGTGGATGTGTTCAGGTTTTGATTGGCTAGTGGTTAAGCAGGAAGCGGGGTTCTGGGGAAAAGAAAATTGATGTTGGGGGTGGCTTGGTGTAGGGAAGGTGCGCAGATTGGTATTGGGAGATTGGAGTGGTTTGGGGCTTGAGGAAAGGGTTGAGGAGTTAGCGATTTTTGCCTACCCTGTCTGCCCCTTCATCTTTGTCTGTTTGGTTTCCGGAGTTGGGGGGTGGGTGTTATTGGGGAAGGGGTGGTTTGTGGAGGTGTGGTTAGATAGTGGGTGGAGGGAGGTCACAGCTAGGAAACTGAGGTTCTTACAGGTGGGTGGGGGGGTTCAGTGTGGCAGTCAGGTGCCAGTGCCCTGGGCATCAACCTCCCTCGCTACGCCACCGATTATGGGTGTAGAATACTTGTGTGAGATACATCTGCAAGTAGATGTGAAGCCAGGCGACACTGCAGCTCTCATGGGGGAGGAGAGAGAATGCTGTGTGTTGAACATGAATACTATTATGCAAATATTTACAAGGCAACAAGGTCATCACCGACTAGTTGGCAGTGAAGATTGTTAGCAGGAGGGTTAAGATCATTTTGGGGTTCTCACATTGATATATCAGGGATTGTTAAATAAAGCAAAATGGCCAAAATGTTTTGTGCCAGAAGTTGTGTCAGTGTGAATTTTTTTTGTGTTGCCTTTAAAGCAAAAAAACTTCCATCAACCATTCATTGATAAACTCTTAATCCCATATGCATCTTGCAGAACCCTTCGATCTAGCTTACGATCCCTCCAACACAAGAACTCTTTTACGATACTTACTACCCATAAATCCATCTTCTCTGTCACAGCTCCCACACTGTGGAATGCTCTTCCCACTGATCTTCGCCTAGAAAACTCTTTAGATAAATTTAAAACCAAACTTAAAACGTTTCTTTTTAAAGACGCCTTTAATCTGTGAATTCCATTTCCTATGAAAATTGATTATCCTTTGCAGAATTCTCAAGACAACCAAAACGCTTCCTTTGAAGCAACCTCCCCAACCCAACTGTATTTCCCTTTCCCATTTTTCCTCTTTTATTTTTATATTCATCTCGATGTATTTATTAATCTCTCCTTTCCATCCTCTCCTAATGTATCGTGTACGTCCATGCGGAAATTTTCCCCATTTTCTTAGTTTAGATAAGTTTTTATTCTTATTTATTTATTTTTTTCTCTTTCTTTTTAATATATTTTTATTATAAACCATTTAGATACCTGTAAGACAAACGGTATATCAAAAGAAACATGTGATGCGGGCGATTGAAGTGGTTCGCATGCCATATATTAGACTGGCACTAATGCCGATTAACATCAGTAATTGATTGTTGGCACCTCATTAACTCATTAATTTGCACTGGCTCTTGCTCCGTGCACCCAAATTTGAGCACCTAAATTTAGGCGGCCTATATAGAGTCCGAGGATAACTGGCTAGTGCACCGTTAATATGGGAGCACCTAGCACCTCATAAATAGGAGGCGATTAATGCCCTCTCGTTAATTCAAATTAGAAAGCTCACATTAACCCAAATGTTCACCTATGACCTGCAAGTGGGAAATGCTCCTTCTTGATGCAGCATTAGTTCTGAGCTTGCCGTGCATTCAAAATTCAGCATTATAGCATGTTAACCGCAAAACCTAACACATTTTTAGTAAAAGATTCCTAATTGATTTAATGCCATAGACGTAGTTTGGGCTGGGCACTGGGTACAAGTCATAGGGTCACAGGGGTCATAGGGGTAGTTTGGGGTGGGCACTGGGTGCAGGTGCTAATGCTGAATTACATGCCGAATGAATCCTCCTTCCTTCACTGCCAATATGAGTTCCTTATCCTTGGCTCCTCCGCAGTAAGCGGGCAAACCACATCAGCATTTGATGAGCACTAATTCATAGTTTAGCATGTATTGTATTGACTTAGCACATGCTAAAAAAATAAAAAATTAAGGTGTGCTGAATATTAATACACTTCCCTGTAAGACATCATAGACAATGTAGCCAACAGACAAGGATCAGGTCCAAATAGCTTTCAAATATAAATTGAAAAACATACAGGCTCCTTTTACTAAGATGCGTTAGGGCCTTAATGCGCGATATAGCGCGTGCTAGACCTTAACGCCAGCGTTGAGCTGGCGTTATTCTAGAAGCGTATCGCACGGTTTAGCGTGCAGTAATTTTGCGCTAAAAAGCGCTAGCACACCTCAGTGTTGTGTGTATTTAACCACGCTTTCACTGATGAAGCACTTTCCAAAATGATGAGGTAGGTATCATCGTAATTTCAGCAGTTTAACCAAGGAGGGTGAAAAAAATGACATCTTCATTTTGTAAAAAAAAAAAAAAAAAAAGGATGCAACACGTGACCAAGAGGACAGTGCGGTCTACTAAGTAGTATTGCCTCGGCGGGACACCCGAGGCTTCTACTGTTTCCTTTAACCACTGATTTCTATCCATGCACAATTGCTGTTACAGCACATTTCTCCCTGGATTTTCGACTTGCTTTGAAGAAAACACCCCACTGAGTATGTACACTTAAAGTACTTAAAGAGCAGTATCCTTTTACCGTGTTATTTTTAGCTCTATTGAAACAAAAATAATTTTAGGAAAGCAAAACACGATGGTAAAGTGTATCATCAATGGCTGCGCATTGAATAGCTGCTTTTCTCGAAAACAGACATCAAATACTAGATTTGACTAATTATTGTTTATACAACACTATACGAAACAATTGACAAGAAAGTCCAGATGGTTGAACTCTAGATTAACGGAAACATTACAGTTTCGAGACGGAGGAACCCGTCTGCCTCAGCTCAGGTGCTGGGTTTTAAAATTTGGCCAACTCGCTGGGCCTGTCGACAAACGAGGAAAATGGACCATCTCTGTCACAGGAGGGGTATTTCTAAACGGAGATGCCTAAGGTATGTAAATCACCTTGTTCTAGTCATTTGTGTGCATCGAGTGATGTCTTACCGAATACCGAGTGGAAAAGTACAGTACATGCCTTACTTTGATAGCACATACTGCAGCAGGGTTAGGAACACAGAAGACTGTGAAAACCTGCAAAGGGACCTAACGAGACTGGTAGACTGGGCAAATAAGTGGCAAATGAGTTTTAACGTAGAGAAATGCAAAGTCATGCATGTAGGGAAAAAGAACCCGATGTTCAGCTACAAAATGGGGGGAACACGGTTAGAGGTGAGTAACCTTGAAAGGGATCTGGGAGTTATGGTTGACACATCACTGAAACCATCGGCACAGTGTGCGACAGCCTCAAAGAAAGCAAATAGAATGCTGGGCATCATCAAAAAAGGTATCACAACCAGGACAAAGGAAGTCATCATGCCGCTGTATCGCGCAATGGTGCGCCCGCACCTGGAGTACTGTGTTCAATACTGGTCGCCGTACCTCAAAAAGGATATGGCGGTACTCGAGGGAGTGCAGAGGAGGGCGACTAAACTGATAAAAGGTATGGAAAATTTCTCATACGCTGACAGGTTAAAAACGCTGGGGCTGTTCTCCCTGGAGAAGAGGAGACTTAGAGGGGACATGATAGAAACTTTCAAAATCCTAAAGGGCATAGAGAAAGTGAATAAGAACAGATTCTTCAAACTGTGGGGAGCCACAAGCACTAGGGGTCACTCGGAGAAATTGAAAGGGGACAGGTTTAGAACAAATGCTAGGAAGTTCTTTTTCACCCAGAGGGTGGTGGACACATGGAACAAGCTTCCAGAGGAGGTGATAAGCCAGAACTCTGTACAGGGGTTCAAGAAAGGTTTGGATAGGTTCCTGGAGGATAAGGGGATAGAGGGGTACAGATAGAACTTGAGGTAGGTTATTGAATTGGTCAGTAACCACTTCACAGGTCGCGGACCTGATGGGCCGCCGCGGGAGCGGACCGCTGGGCAGGATGGACCTCTGGTCTGACCCAGTGGAGGCAACTTCTTATGTTCTTATGTTCTTATGTCAGTGGGCAAGTGCATGATGGGAGTTTGAGCCAAATGTGGGTGGAGCACACAGTTACAAACATAAATTATAAAATTCTATTATTTATATGCATGCATGCTAACATCTATGTGCTGGCATTTATACCAGTTTTAGGGCTGATGTAAATGATCACACCTTAATATATATGTGCGCTTTTGGCCATTTGCATTAGCATTCGATCAAGAAAAGTAAGGTAGGCATCTACCTTTATTTTCCAGAATAAGCTTAAAATTGGCACCACAACCAGCATCTATAGTAGACATACTGCTTTAGCATTATCCTGTCACAGTTTCCCTATATTTTACTTTACTATCCAAAGGAGAGGATGCAGTATTTTTATTTGCAGAACAGAGACGCATGCTAGATGAGAAGATATGCAGTATTCAAACTACCCTCTCCTTATCCCCAATACATTCAAGTTAACAAAAGTTTGCATGTATCAACATCCAGATTTTCTGTTTCAGTTTAGATTAACCTGACCCAATCGTAGCTTACACTTTTAAAGCCCCTGGCTCTGATTTAGCTGTACCACCGTGGAGAGAGAAAATAAGAGGGCTTAGAGAGGTCTCATCTTGGCAACTGTTCAATTTCAATTATGATTCTTTGCAGCAATCTGACAGTGGTTAGAAAGAAAAAGAAAGTGCATTTCTGGCATATAATGTCCCCTATGTCCACACTCATAACCTAGTCAGTAAAAGGAAATCAAAGCCAAGGGAATGATTCATCGAGGATTTGTCCCATTAACATGAAATGAGAGAGAAAAATAACATTTTGGTGAATTGTGCCCTAACTCAGGATTTGCCGATCTTGGTGAAACAGGAACTCAGATTTAATCCAAGTGACACCAGAACACTTGTAGTTTTGTGGCACCCTTTTGAACAGCCTTCGTATTATAAAAGATTTGGCTTGTTTCCTTCCATTTTTTGCAAAATATAACTTTTCCATTTTCATACATACATATATATAAATATATGTGAGAAAGAAAGGAATGGAGGTACCGCCTTGCCTGTCTGTCAAATCCTAGAAACGCCAACATGGGGAAGATCAAGCACACTGAGACTGCCGAGTGTTTGGGAGAGAAAAGGAAACGAGGCGCTATCCTCTCCTGCCATTATAGCCTAGAAAACCAGTGTGGGGATGATCAGATGTGACTTTAGTAGTGTCAAACCTGCGACTTCCCCACACCATCAAAAGCATGCCAAGGCTGAAGCTCACCAGTCTACAGGGGTGTGTCTGAAAGGTCATGCCCAAAGGGGCATGTCAGGTCCCTTTGGAGTGTCCAAGGAGTTTGGAGGATTTTATTGAGCTTCAAGACATGGCTTACTGAACTGCGAGTGCTCTCTTTGATTTTTTTTTTTGTGGTGGTATGGGTAAACACAAAATAAAAAACAAATATTTGTCTGCCTCTGCTCCTAAAATGCTGTATAACATAACATAACATCGTATTTCTAGATTGCATAACCATAAGTTTGATGCGGTTTACAAAAATTGCAAAATAAAAAGATACATTAGAGTCTATTTGATCACATATTTTGAAAAAAGGTAAGTCTTCAATTGCTTTCTGAAGTGTTCATAAGAATAAGATATAATCAACAACACTCAGAAATTCTTGTCATAGAAAGCTGCATGATGTGAAAGCGTATGGTCAAGATATTGCTTTTACACTCCATGGATAAGCATTTTGTTGTATCTCTGGTTCTGAGCTCTACAGGGGTAAATTCATAAGCATACATAGATAAAGAGGTTCCCCTTCCATCTGGAACTTTGAATCTCAGTAGGGCAAACTCATTGGTAGCTACCACCTTAGATCGGGTGGATGCAATAGATCGCCTCGCCTCATCCTTGTCCCTAACATTGTTGTGATGTCATATTTGGAGCAGCATCCAAGTCCAACTGATTCCACCTCAGAAATTAGTAGATATTGGAAAATAGTATTTCAAACAGACATTTTTTTTTTCTACAACAAATCTCAGAGGGGCAATTTTTCCAAAAGGTTTAATTTTGCACATACTGTGAGAAAAATCATTCACTGTTGATTCAGTGGCTGCATTTCAGGAATTGGACAACAAGACCTACTTTTCTGAAGTGCTAATGATAACTAATTTAGAGAAAATACACATTTTGAATTTGTATTACTGTATATTTCAGGGTTATGGTTGGTGGAAGTTGATGCTGAGGGGGGCTTAGATCAGGTGGAAGATTGATATATATAAATTTCTCAAAAAATCACAGAATACCATTTCCACCCATTCTGTCCTTCTTTTCTCTTTTTCCACTGAAGTGGATAATGCTCGGGTGTGGAGATTATTTTGCAGAAAAAGGAAATTATTTTTTTGTAGTTAAAAAAAAATCTCTGTATTTCTAGATATTTCTGGCCATAGGGGCTACTTTTTTAAAGTTTCCTTATAAAAGTTTCTTTAACGATCAGGATAGTACTTATGTTTTCTTGCATCAATTTCAATTAGAAGTTTCTTGAGGGCATGAGGTGATCGGGCCAATATTCAAATCAATTTAAGTGGGCAAGAGAGGCTCCTGTCTACTTAAATCATTTACCACTGCCTAACCCCCAATATTCAGTGACACTAAAGTGGGCCAGGCTGCTGAATATCACCTCTTACTAACCCCAGAAAAAAATGGGCAGGTCAAAGGTGGTATAGAGGGTAGAATTAGCTGTCCTAACTTCACTGCTATGTGGACCCCCACACTAAATATCAGTTTGGACTTGTATAACCTTTTTTTTCCTTAATCTTCCAAAAAGCCCCCCCACCCCGCTCTTCTCCTTTCCCCTAACCCTCCTGAAACCTCACCCCTATGGTTCAGTTAGGCTCCTTTTGTTCCAGTGGGGGTGTTTCCCCTTGCCATTGCTAAGGCAGAAACATAGAAACATGATGGCAGATAAAGGCCAAATTTCAGCTGCAAGTGTGAACTAATGACGTCTTTATAAAATGAGAAACATTTATCAATAAAAAAGTAACTCCAGAAATCACATGCCCCACTTTAGGAGAAGAGAGGCTGATGTTCAAGGACCACGAGAGGCCCTTTGGATGATATCTGAGGTTAACAAGACAGTATCCAAAGCCAGAAGGATTCTTGCCTGCATAGACAGAGGCATAACCAGCAGAAGGGAGAAAGTGATAATGCCCCTGTACATGTTGTTGGTGAAGCATCACTTGGAGAACTACATTCAGCTTTGGAGGCTATATTTTCCTACAGATGTTTAAAAAAATTGAACCAGTTCAGAAGACAGTAACCAAAATGTTTATGGGGTCTGCACCAGAAGATGTATGAGAAGAGACTTGAAGACCTGAATATGTACACCTAGATGAGAGGAGAGACAGAGGCCCTCCAGCACAAAAAACACTGGTTTAAGGCCTGTTCATGACTTGCAGCTACGTATTAACAATGGTGAAAAAATGCCTTGTAAATTTAACAACATTGGAAAACATCTGACGTTTGCTGTCATGTTTTAATATATTTCCCATGTTGTTTCAAAGAAATTCACTTCCCTAGCATCTTTTCAATGAACTAATTTACTATCCTCCTCTTTTACTAAGGTGCGCTAGACGTTTTAGTGAGCACTAAACGCTAACGTGTCCATAGCATCTCGGAGAGAGCAGGAGCCAGAAGGCCTTGAGCACGTGCAGATGCTCAAGGCCCAGCCCAGCAGAGATCAGCAGTCTCTTCTGGCACCGGCACATCCTGTGGGTTGGTGCTGCATGCCAGTGCCAGATCGCAGTTTGGGCGGGTGGGCGATGCTGGTTCTTGGGGGGGGGGGGCTTAGGGTGGAGGGGCAATGCTGATTCTCGGGAGGGCTCGCAAATCGAGTCAACCTTTGGTTTGCGAGGCACGATTTGAAAGAGTGTTTTGCTCGTCTTGCAAAACACTCGCAAACTGAGGTTTGACTGTATTTAAAAAAATTCAAACTATATCAACAAATCATTCTTGAAGAACTATCTTGAGAAATCCACTTTGGATGTCTAAAAAGTTGGATCTACCATGAATTTCTCAAAGATCTAACAGAGGAATAGCCAATAATTACATTTAACTTGAACCAAGTTTCTTCATTCCTCCTATTTCAGTTGTTCCTGAATCTTAAATATTCATAATTGAGAGGTGGTGGGGGAAATGGTTATTTTTACTATTCTATTTGTGTATTGTGGTGCATTTTATGTAATCTTCTAATGTTATATTATTTGTAATGCACTGTTAAAGTTTTAAAAACAATAAAGAATTTATTTAAAAAAAAAAAAAAGATTTATCAAGTTGCTTTTTTTTTTTAACCGATACAACCCTTCCAGACTCTAATACCTCCAGTTTGCCCCTTGAATGGTTTTGTGATCCATGAGGGTGAGCAATAGGTGAGTCTAGAACAGAGCCTAAGGGACCATGCCCTGATGGAAAAGGACTGGCATTGCCATAAATTTATTTGAGACCAGATTTAAGGATTTGACCCCTATTGCTACTACCACCACTATTATTTCTAGAGTTATAAAGGAGACAGCCCAATCAAGACAGACAAACAGGATGCCAGGGTAGAGGTTACAGTTAGAGGGGATGGTTAAACTGCTGGCTAGGGTGTTGAGCAGAGGGAAGTAGGGTTATATGATGAAATCTGTCTCAAAAAGGTGGGTTTTCAGCCTACTTTTGAACAAGGGAAGGGAAAGGAAGGGGCAGACAAACTTAGGTAGTTTATTCCAGGCATAAGGGGCAAGTAGCTAACTCTCCTGACCTTGGGATACTGTGCCCACTGGAGGAGGAAGAAGGAACAGCTAGAAAAGAAGGAAGAGGGCAAGCTTTATGGTAGCCTCAACTGGAGGAGCTGCAATATGATTGTGGGAAATTGCAAGAGGACCTTGTGAGCCTGGGAGACTGGGCATAAAAATGGTAGATGATGTGTATGTGAGAAAGTACAAAGTGATGCATGTGGGAAAGAGGAATCCAAATTATATCTACATAATGCAGTGCTCCACATTGGGAATCACCACCCAGGAAAAGGATCTAGGTGTCGATGAAACCCTCAGCTCAGTGTGAGGCTATGAAAGCAAATAGAATGTTAGAAATTATCAGGAAAGGAATGGAAAACAAAGAAGAAAATGTTATAATGCCTTTGTATTGCACCATGATGCAGCCGCACTTTAAATGCTCTCTACAATTCTGGTCACCACATCTCAAAAAAGATATAGCAGAATTAGAAAACTTGCTTACCATCAACACCATGTGTAATAATAACTTGTTGGTTACCGCTCCTTCGCTTTGGAACTCCGCCCCAAACCATCTAAGAGATGAAATACATGCGCAGCTGTCCTCCAGCCATGGCCCTGAGCCTCCTATTGCCGCCAGTGGTGGGGGGAGGGGGGAGGGGAAGAGGGTGTGCTGCAGAAGGAAAGGCATGAGAGGCATGTCCTGTATGCAGCCAGTCGGCACTGGCACCTCTCCTTGCCAGCATCTAGTAGCACACCTGGAATCTGCCAAGGCACACAGTTTGTGATACACTGCTCTAAAGCATACAATGGTGTGTGAATACTGAAAAGAGGTAAATAGAATATGTAGTTAAAAAGGTGTTGTGTACTGGGAGGTCATCGGGTCCTGATGTCCCAGAAGCATTTGAGTTATTGGGGGAAATGGTGCTGGTTCTGCTTGTGGACTCAGGGCTTACCTTTAAAGGGCATGGCGGTAGTCTGGAAGGTGTATTTTCATCTCCGTTTGGTAAATGGTCTTAGGCCATATTTGTCAGCCCCACTTGTTCAGGATAGTTTTACAGACAATTGTTCTGGCTGTTCTTGACTATTGTAGTTTGGTGCTCCTGGGGGTGCCAGAGTCGGCACTAATTGCCCTCCAGGCTGCCAAAAATTCAATGGTCAGGACTTTGTTTAGATTGGGAAGATGGGAGCATGTGACAGAATATTATGTACGTTTGTACTGGTTGAAGGTGAGGAATAGGAAACGCTATAAGTTATTCTTAACTGTTTAGAAGTGTCTTTACAATCTAGCTCTCAAACATTTTGTCCAGAGTATTTTGCCACAGGTTCTGTCTCATTCGCTTCACTCTGTAGAACAATTGGATCTGCATCTGTAAGAGAGCTGAGGCTTACATCATCCAGGGATAGTACTTTCTACTGTATTGGGCCAAGAGAATGGAATAATCTACCTGAGTATATTCATCAACAGCTCAATATACAAAATTTTAAGAGATTGCTTAAATGGCATCTCTTTTGCTTGATGAAATACAGGGTATGAGATTCAATGAATAAGGAAGAATAGAGATTGCTGACAGGAAGGTGCTGTTTAGTATTTTGTCTGTTTTGTATTTTTAGATTTAATTTTGTATTTTTGTATGCAGTTTGTAACCCACCCTGGATAAGGGCAGGATATAAATAAATAAACCAAACCAAACCAAATAATATCTAAAAAAACAAAATCTAAAAGCAAAAACTTTGTGAGAACATATGAGAGCAAACTGTGAATACTAAGCTTAACAGAGCTAAGAAATTAAACAGGAAATAAACCATCTTATCGTTGTCTGACAAGGTTAGCCAATGAAACATGGAAATGATATGTGAGTTAGGAGATACCACAACAAAGTGTTTAAATTAAACTACAAAAAAATCTTATGAAGGACAAAATAAATACGACAGCAATTGGAACTTAAAGAGCTAACAAGCTAATGGAAACCAGTATAAAATTGAAACAGGAACTTGCTTAAAGGGAGAGAGTTTGAGGACAGGAAGTTCTGTAAAGGGTTGGAATTGAGAAAAGAGCCTTCCATCTCTGCCTGCAGTGTTTACAGACTCTATCTACCCTTCTCTCCCAGTATATCAGCCAACTCTGTTTCAGAGTGAGGTGAGAAAGTTTGAGGACAGGAAGTTCTGGAGACTGATGGAATTGAAGAAAGAGCCTTCCATCTCTGCCTGCAGTGTTTACAGACTCTATCTACCCTTCTCTCCCAGTATATCAGCCAACTCTGTTTCAGAGTGAGGTGAGAAAGTTTGAGGACAGGAAGTTCTGGAGACTGATGGAATTGAAGAAAGAGCCTTCCATCTCTGCCTGCAGTGTTTACAGACTCTATCTACCCTTCTCTCCCAGTATATCAGCCAACTCTGTTTCAAAGTGAGGTGAGAAAGTTTGAGGACAGGAAGTTCTGGAGACTGATGGAATTGAAGAAAGAGCCTTCCATCTCTGCCTGCAGTGTTTACAGACTCTATCTACCCTTCTCTCCCAGTATATCAGCCAACTCTGTTTCAGAGTGAGGTGAGAAAGTTTGAGGACAGGAAGTTCTGGAGACTGATGGAATTGAAGAAAGAGCCTTCCATCTCTGCCTGCAGTGTTTACAGACTCTATCTACCCTTCTCTCCCAGTATATCAGCCAACTCTGTTTCAGAGTGAGGTGAGAAAGTTTGAGGACAGGAAGTTCTGGAGACTGATGGAATTGAAGAAAGAGCCTTCCATCTCTGCCTGCAGTGTTTACAGACTCTATCTACCCTTCTCTCCCAGTATATCAGCCAACTCTGTTTCAGAGTGAGGTGAGAAAGTTTGAGGACAGGAAGTTCTGGAGACTGATGGAATTGAAGAAAGAGCTTTCCATCTCTGCCTACAGTGTTTACATATTTCACTTCCCTCACCCCATATATATCACCCAGCTCTGTTATAAAGTGAGGTATATTAGCCAGCTATGCTATACAGTGAGTGAGTTATGGGTAAACGAAGGGAATATGTGAAAAAGCTTGGTGCATCTACACAAGTGATTAAAGGTCCTATGGACAAACATTTGACTGGAATTACTCAAACAGTAAGTACTTTTTCACCCTCTCTCTCTTCAGATGGGTTATCTTTGAGTCCCAACACTAGATCCCCTCCACCCCTTCTGCAGATGTAAATATTCAGGTGGAGTCCATACCTAATGACTTGCAGGACAAACCTGAAATAGTGCAAAATCCCATTGTAGCATCTCAAGGGACTGATAACAACTAAATTGCAACCGGTCAGTTTTGATATGGTTGAGATGGTTTCCACTCAAGATGTTCCTGAGGGTGATATTTCCATAACAGATGTTTGGCACGTTGTCACCCAGACTGAGGATTTGCTTAAAGGGGAAGTGGCACAATTATGTACTTTTTCTAGTCCAGTTGTGTCTTCTATCTCTGTATTACAAGATGATCTTACAAAAATTAAATCTGCTAGTGAGGCGATGCAAAATGAAGTGAAAGTACTTCAATAAGTTAGTACCTCAGCTGTGAAAGATAGTCTGATTTTGCATCATAAATGGGAACAATTGGAAAATTGTGTGTTAATAATCTACATTTTTTAATTTCCCTTGTTCACCTTTACTTTCAGCTGAAATATTGCTTAGAAAATATTTTGAGAAAATTTTAAAACTGGAAATATCTGAGTCAACTGTATTTCAGAAGGTTATGTACCTATCATCATCCCTAGCTATGTCAACTAGAAAAGCGGTAGATCCAGCCCCAGCATTAGTAGCTGGGGAACTTGCTACCTTCTTAGAGGACCCTCAAGATATAATTTCTACTCATTCAACATTATTGGTAACTCTCTTGTCAGAAAGAGATAAATTGCTAATTTTAAAGGATTATTTTAAATATAAAAAGTTGTTTTTTGCAGTCAGCCAATTCAAAATTTTCCAGATGTAACAAGAGCCACTCAAGAACATAGGAAACAGTTCTTGGCCCTGAAATCCAGGGTTTTGGCTATTAGAACAATTTTTTTCCTGCATTTTTCCTGTCTGTAGATGTATTTTACATTATCAGGGTAAACAAATTCATATTTTTTTGAACATTCTCAATTGGAGAAATTTCTATTGAAATATGAAAAAAGGGGTAATTAAAACAGAAAATGGATCTCAATGTTTATAGTTAGAATGCTAACTGGATTTCCATCAAGAATTATTTACTTTTAGTTTATTCTCGCAAATCTCTCCTTGAAGTGGACTTTAGAGTTAGCTTCTTTCTATCTGTAATATTTCTTGTAAAATATGTTTCACCAGTGATATTCTATTTTTGTATATCTATAATGTACATGATACATTGGCTTCCTTTTCAGTTTAAATGTGCCTACATAGTTTTTAAAATCTTACATGGTATCTTTGATTTGCTGGTCCCTCTAGCTTTAAATTCTTCAAGATCTTCAAGAAGCAGGACTATCTATGTATTTAAACTTTCTTTTCCCACTGTAAAAGGTACCAGATCTATCAGTAAAATTGTTCATTCCTTTCCCTATTTACTAACACCAATTTGGAACAACCTACCTTCTCAAATAAGATCTGTCTATCCCTCCAAGTTTTTTGAAAAATTCTGAAAACTACTCTGTTTCAGCGTTTTCTAGCAGATAAGTTTCCATGAGATTAATTCTTTCTTTTAAATACAACTATTGTTAACCGAGTCGAGCCTTGTTTCTCATGGATGACTCGGTATATAAGTCCAAGATTTAGTTTAGTTTAGTTTATAATTGAAATTATTAAATAAAAATAATGAAACAGGAATTTGAAGAAATATGCCAATGTGGAAACGTCAAGCAAAGTGCTCATCTTGTAATAGTCGAGAAATGCCAAAGGGAGTTTCCGAGTGATGAAAAATAGACTTGAAGCAGTGACGTCGACAAAACATGACCAACTATGGGAACACAAGAGGGTCTTAATGCAGCAAGCTGAATTGAGTGAAACAAAGTGATATGAAGTAAATAATCCTAATTGCTCTATTTAGAAAAAAAACAACCCAAGTATGTAGAAATGGGTGTAGAACAGTGGTCTCAAAATCGCGGCCCGGGGGCCACATGCGGCCCGCCAGGTACTATTTTGAGGCCCTCGGTATGTTTATCTTAATCACAAAAGAAAAATAAAACAGTTTCTTGATAATATTTCTCTTTAGCTATAAATGACAATATTATTATTAAGACTTAGCCAAAAGGAAAGATTTATAAACTAAAGAGTTTTACCTCATGCAAAATTGTCATTTCTTTAATAAGACATTAACTATTTTTTCCTGAGGCCCTCTAAGTACCTATAAATCCAAAATGTGGCCCTGCAAAGGGTATGAGTTTGAGACCACTGGTGTAGAATGTGGTGAATTTGCATTGTAAATGTATGTGGAGAATGAGAAAGTGAATGTGGGGAAACAGTAAAAATATGATAAAATGAGAAACCATAATGAGAAACTAAAAATCAATTAAAAATTCTATAAAGAAACAGAAGACAATATGCAAGTAATGTAAGCTGAATGAAAACAGATAAGATATTAGGAACAGAGCTGATTTAAGAAACACATGAAACAGATGAAATGTGAGTTAAATAGGAAATTGCATTTGCATTGTGAGCTGTTATAAAACACCACACCTAATTTTAAGCACCGTTTATAGAATACCACAGAGATTTTTTTCTATACCCATTTTTGAGGTGTCATGTATATAATTTAGCCCACAATAACTATCCTTAAATTATATATATATATATTTTTTTTTTTTTTTTAAAGGATCTGCTAATATGGAGCAGGAATGGGTGTGTATGTGATGGTTACATGTGGCAGGAGCATCCATTTTATAAGTGTCAACATCTAAACTGTCAACGGGACCAACATTGCAAACATATGCATCTGACAGTACTTACACACGTATGTCAGTATTTCAGAACAATATCTCATATGATAAAGAACACCTCACAAATGAATTAACTTGTTTTGCAATAATTGAAAAGTGCTCATAACCGTTATCAGTAGAAAGACTACAACCGGGATCAAGCCCCTAAATGCAGCTTTCTTAGTCTATCACTATGAAAACAATTAAAAGTAATGAAAAGTTGTTGTATACTGTTTCTTCTTATTAAACTCAATTGGCAGGTACTTAGCTGAGGTAACTGTTGTCAGCGTGACACATTTCACCAGACTGGCTTCCTCAGAGAACCCACTCACACTCCCAGTTTCATCGAGTGGTCAGCTTCTTTCTACAATCAAACCATACACAAATGTGTTAAAAAGTAACTTCAAACTTACATTCTATTCTCTCCCAAAGCCACTGGAGGGTACTGCATGTTCTTCTGATGTCACTTCCTTTTCCTGTTTGATGACACAGCCCCTTAGCTGTCTACTTCAGATATCAACCCCAATACAACGTTGTAGTATTTCAGAACATACACATGTAAGTGCTGATGTGTGTGCCACTGTAGAAATCTATACATCTGCGAGTTGGGATCAATTAAGTACAGAGCCCACAATCATTCAGCATAATCAATTTTTTTTTTTTTTTGGAGGGGGCACCCGGGTATTAAGGAGGCAACCTTCGCTAATCCCTTCTGTAAAGTGCTGCACAAAATAAGCATTTTCAGAAAACCTAGGTGTCCTTGGGAGCAGCTGTAAAACTCAATATTCAGAATAAACAGCATAGACATGAATTCACCTTCTGAAATGGAGAATATATGTACTGTATATATTTTAATCTAACCATGCACAAGTCATGTCCCCTTGCCACAAGCATTTATTTGTAATTTACACATGTAAATCCAAGCTTTCCAAAATAGTTTATTTTCTACTTTTACGTGATATGCCTATGCAAATGTTGCCAAAATACAGTCTCAATTACCAGACCTTCGCTAATCCAACCATTTGGCATATCCAGCAAATCCCCCTGGTGACATCATTGCATCACTGTTAAGAAGCACACAGATTCTTTTCCTGTTTTCTGGCTTCACATGCTACAATGAACCCATGTTTTTCGAGCTGAGACCATGCTTTTCTAGTGTGTTCAGTAATTTTTGGATGTGGGTCCCAGTTTTTGCAGTGGGGCAACCATTTTTGATATAAGATGCTGCTTTTAACAATGCTTGTTTGAGCAGTGGATGTTCTAAAGGAAGTGAACATTAAAGATGTTTTGAGTTTACGGCATAGCAGTACATTTTGGAACCGATATGCTGCTGCTCTGCAAAGGCAGACATTTTGGAACTGATAAGCTGCTGCTCTGCAAAGGCAGCACTATTTGACCCAAGAGCCTGCTTTTCCTCCCAGAGAACCATTTTTGATCTGAGATCGTGCTTTTATGCAGTACTGTATGTGCACCTGTTCTTGCATGTTTGTTTATATCCATAGCACTTCCTTTATTTTTGCTTCCATTCTTAGATCTGTTTGGCTGTGAGTTGGAGTGTGGAGAGTTTCTACGTTGTTTCATTGATTACTGCTTCATAGTTCATACCGTTATTGACTGGAGAAGATAAAGTGGTTAGCTTGAGAAAGGGGCTCTAATCATGCTCTGTACAATTATTGTTTTATATTTTGGAATGTACTGCTGAGTTAGCCTTTATAAAAGTTAAAGAGAGAAAGATGGGAGTGTTGGATCTCATCAGATTGGACCAGTCAAGCTCCCTGAGACCAAAAGACAAGAATTACAGAAGGAAGGCATGCAAAAAGTAAGGAGGATGAAGAAAAGTGGAGAATAAAGAGTTGAAAAAGAACAGCAGAAGAGCAAGAGATGATGCCATTAGAAAAACTAAAATTACGGAACACATAGACAAACATGATTTAATGGCACAGTCAGTATGGCTTCAGCCAAGGGAGGTCTTGCCTCACCAATTGGCTGCATTTCTTTGAAGATGTGAATAAATATGTGGATACAGGTGAGTTGATTGATGTAGTGTATCTAGATTTTCAGAAAGTTTTTGATAAATTCCACCTTGAAAAGCTCCTGAGAAAATTAGTCATGGGATAGGAGGCAATGTTTTTTGTTGTGGAATGGGAATTGGTTATAGGACATAAAACAGAGGGTAGGGTCAAATGGTAATTTTTCTCAATGGAGGAGGGTACATAGCGGAGTATCATAGGGATCTGTACTATTTAACATATTTATAAATGATCTGGAAATTGGAACTATGAGTGAGGTGATTAAATTTCATCTGCCTTTTTTACAGTTCACACGTGTTTTAAAAACTTTGAACAGTTTAGTGTCACCTTCATATTTAATGTGGACAAATACAAAGTGATGCACTTTGGGAAGAATACCCCAAATCATAGTTACCAGATGTTAGGGTCCACTTTAGGGGTTAGCACCCAAGAAAAAAGATCTAGATGTGATCATAGACAATACACTGAAACCTTCCACTCAGTGTGTGGTGGCGGCCAAAAAAAGAAAACAAGATGCTAGGAATTATCAGAAATATGGTAAATAAGACTAAGTGTTATAATGCCTCTGTATTGCTCTATGGTGCCACATCATCTTGAGTATTATGTTCAATTCTGGTCACCGTATCTAAAAAAAAGATAGTGGAATTAGAAAAGGTTCAAAGAAGACTGTCCAAGATGATAAAGGAGATAGAACTCCTCTCATATCATGAAAGATTAAAGAGCTTGGAAAATAGACAGCTCAGGGAAGACATGATTAAAGTCTACAAAATCCTGAGTGGTGTAGAATGGATACAAGTGAATTGATTTTTTTACTCCATCAAAAATAACAAAAACTAGGGCATAGAATGGTTAAGCTTTGTAACATGTTGTCAGAGTATGAGGTAACACTGGTTAACGTAGCTGGTTTTAAAAAAGGTTTCAACAAGTTCCTGGAGGAAACATCCATAGTCTTCTATTGAGACAGACATAGGGGAAGCCACTGCTTGCCCTGATATCGGTAGCATGGAATGTTGATACTATCTGGATTTTTGCCAGGTACTTGTGACCTGGATTGGCCATTGTGGAAACAGGGTACTGGGCTAGATGGACCTAAAATGGCTATTCTTATGTTCTTATGAGAGATCTATGTTTGAAGTGGAACAGGGAGATTTGGATGACATGGTGGAAGAACCAATGGAGGATGCTCCTATTTTTCCAGAAAAAGCTATGAAGAGGCCAAAATATAATACTGAGGAATATAGCCAACATAACCCTTGCCAGTTTAAGATACCAGCTGAGAGAGACAGCAGAGATTGCTACTGCTGCCTGGATTGATGTGGGACTCTGCTTTGGTGATCACAACAAGGTAAAGAGGGCTCAGGTGAGGAAGAACAGCAATAGAATGACATGAGTTGCATTTTCTTTGATGGTCATTATGATGTTACCAGGGTCATGTTAAAGGCAAAAGAGAAAGGCAAAATGTATCCAAGTATGAAAGAGGAACATTATACAGTTTGTTCATGAGAATATGGAGTTCCAATCATAATCTGAAAGGAAAGAAAAATTTAAGAATGATTGTACAGTTCTGTGTTGGGGTTTACATAAAACCAGAGGACATAATTTGAGGTTGAGGAGTGGTAGATTCAAGAGCAATGTAAGGAAATTCTACTTTACGGAGAGGGTGGTGGATGTCTGGAATGTGCTCCCGAGAGAGGTGGTGAAGAGGAAACCGGTGGCAGAGTTCAAAGAAGCGTGGGATGAACACAGAGGATCTAGAAACAGAAAATAATAGTAAATATTGAAGAACTAAGGCAAGTACTGGGCAGACTTGTACGGTATGTGTCTGTATATGACCTTTGGTTGAGGATGGGCTGGGGAGGTCTTCAATGGCTGGGAGGATGTAGATGGACTGGAGTTAACTTTGATGGAGACTTCAGCAGTTGGAACTCAAGCACTGTACCAGGTAGAGCTTTGGATTCTTGCCCAGAAATAGCTAAGAAGAAAATACATTTTTAAAAATTTAAATTAAATCAAGTTGGGCAGACTGGATAGGGCCATTCGGGTCTTTATCTGCCATCATCTACTATGTTACATGGTAAACTGATTCAATATAAAAATAAATAGCAATTGGGCACAAGATCCCAGGCATCTCCTCTTCTAGCTGTAACTGTTGAAAGAACCAGGGATTGATTTTGTGGTGCAAAGGCCCCGGGAACTGTGGAGCAATTATATTTCCAAGCTAAATGTGTTGAGTCTTTTCCAGACACAGTCTGGTTGCCTCTACAGCTTTTCTTAGGTATTTTTCCATCCAAAGGACATAGTTCACCAGGTTCTGTCCTGGGCTTTGCTTATTCTCCCAAGTCCCATGGACTACTCCAGGATTCCCTGGGCATTCTCTCATAATGCAACTCAAATGGAGAGAGACTTATTGAGCTCTACGGAATATCTCAAAATACAAAAGTATATATGCCAGCAAATAATCACAGTTGTCATCCTAGGTGGCAATCTTTACCTGCTTGAGGGTTGTATTGAAGTGTTTAACAAATCCATCTATCTCTGGATGATAGACAGAGGTAAAAGAGTATTCACCTTCAACAATATATGAGGGTGAATCAAAAATGAAATGCAATTGTTAAATTACACAATAACCGGAACAGAGCCAGCAAAATGCAACATATGTAATCATATATTGCCTTTTGGATAGTTCATCCACACACTGTGTATTGCTTTGCCTTTAGTCATTGTGGCAGCCATGAGGTCAGAAACATGGACGCTCCATTGCAAGATTTCACCATTGAAGAACAATGTTCAGTAGTACACTTTCTTTGGGCAGAGGGAGTGAAACCTGAGGAAATTCACCATCAGATATTGACTCAGTATGGTCATAGCACCATGAATCAATGAAAAATGTATGAGTGGGTAAAAAGATTTAAAGTGGGAAGAAAAGGTATAACCAATGAAGGTCATTCTTGTCGCCCATCAACATTGCACACACAAGAGCACATTGACAGGGCGGATGCCTTGATTAGAGAAGACCGACAGATAACAGTGTCTCAATTGGCTGCAAATTTGGATATCAGCTATGGATCTGCATTTGCCATAATGCATGATGACTTGGCATACAGGAAAGTCTGTGTATGATGGGTTCCCAAAAGCTTACTGATCTGCATTAGCAACAGTGTGTGGAGGTTGCACTCCAGCGACAAGGCATGAGTGCATCACTTTGACCCAAAAGACAAAGCATGATGAAGTAAAGAAAGTAGTGCTCATCTGACTTCAGGGAGCAGCCAAAAAACTTCTCTGCAAGAATGCAGAAGCTAGTTGAATGATACAACAAATGTATCGTATTATATGGGGGACTATGTGGAAAAGTGATATGTTCAATTGCTCACAGATACTTCTATTAAAGCTGTAAAATGTATTTCGCCTTTACTTTTTGATTTACCCTCATATGAACTTGCTGCATTACTAAGAGCGCAAATAGGATTTTATGGTCCACTTCCTTGGATAAGCCAACTCACAGGAAGCTATCTATCATGATGGTTGATGCTGTTCAGGATTCATATTACTCAGTGGTACAGTGTCCACATATCGAATGTCATAATCAAGTTTGATGAAAATGCAGTGAATGTTTCAGGAAGTTCTCTTCAGTGGTCCTACCAAATCCTCTCAAAGGGTGTTTTCATGATAGGCATTGATACTAAGTTGGCAGGTCAAATCCCATCAGGCTTTGTTAAATGGTAGGTAGGGCTGTACTCCACAGTAGACCGAGCCGACTCTAACCAGCATGACGTGAGTCAGCAGGTCAAATTATGAACCCCTTTCTGTTTCTGCAGAACTATTAGTTAAAAGAGAAACAAAACCACCAGCTAATGTCTTTCAGTCCCTGCCTACTAAGGCAGGGTTAAGTCTTTTAACTCAATACACTATAATTCGATTGACTTGTACTACTGTTCATCCTATATACTTATGATAGCTTAATCGGGGCATAATAGAAAAACATTAGAACCCAAAAGATTTACATAGTAAAACAGTCATTCATTATGCGTTAATACAGTACTGCTCTGCCTAGTATACTACTCAAGACTGAAAAAGTAGCACCACTCATAGAGCCTTGTGCTTCAGCAGTGCATCTTTCAGCAGGTAAAAAAACCCAAAACAGACCAAACAATTTTTGTTACACCAAATGATATTGTGACCATCCATTCTAAGTTCTATTAAAATGGAAAACCATGAGTGTTAAAATGCAATTGTGATAAAATGCTAGCTTGATTTATTCTTTTTTAAAAATTTCTTGTCAAATTCTATTATTTTGGTTTTCATTTGTACAATAATTTTGAAACTTTTAACTGAACTAGATCTCTTGTGCCCTTATTTGTTGTCCCTATTTATTCTAACATTGAAATTTATGACGCATTTCACGGTGCTCCCTGCTGCGGTCTTCATCAGGTCACGCCTGCCAGGTCAGTGGGAAACATGCAATGAATGGTAGAAAGCCTTGTGGCTTTTCCTAACTGCAGAATGCCAAACACTACTTTGGTTCTCTACAGAAATTTTTATACTGTCAGGACAGAGATTATAAATAGTCGCAAAGTACAACTAAATCATTTTGTCTTTCATACTTTGTCAAATCTTAAGCTATCATAATAACAAAATTTATAACTAAACACACTAGTTCAAGGCCATCTGTTCTCTTCCATTCTCTGTCAGTATATTGAAAGTGCCAAAAAGTGGAGGGGAAAAAAACTCTCTGAATATCTGTTAATGAGATTTGATTTTTATGAGAAAAATAAAACTTGTTTGTATCAACTGGGGTCACAAGTTCAACTTCTGAAATGTATTCCAATGTGCTTATTATGACAGCTTCTAAATAAAACAATTAGATTTTAACTAGTAATACGCAAGATAATAATAAAATGGTTGAGACAAATTTGGTAAGCTGCAAGTAGATTTTCACTCAAGAGTTCAAGAACAAGCCTTTAATTCTGAAATTCTAGGCTTATCCACCATTACAAGACCCTTCAGGGCAATGATCTATCAAGTTCTGACTGTTTCAAACTGTTTGTGCTGGATTCAGCATCTATCACTCTCGGCTTTGCCGCACATTCAATAATAGAGGCAAGAAACAATAATTTTCAATTAAGAAACCTGGAGGAGACTTGGGAACTTGATTTATGGTGCATGACTAATTATTGAATAGCTAGCCTAATGAAAATTAAGCTGCTGGTTACTACAAAGATTTAACTCCATATTCTTTAAGAAATGCTGGTAAAACCTAGAATGCAATTTACCGATGTTGCATGATGCACTAAAAATAAAGCTTATTATGTTTTCAGAATATTGGCTAGGTTTCATTCTGGTTGATATTATAATTCTGGTTTGAAAATGTTAAATTTACAACTACTGTATATTATTGCTAATGTGTTTTCCTTAAGGGGAAAGATGTGGATGAGACAAAAAGGCACAGATTTTCAGCACACTGTACAACGGAGTCATATATGCTGGGGGATAAGAACCTACTTTAGTTGTATGCAAGTGCTCTTAATATGCATTATTAGAAACTAGGTTCCATTGCATTAAACTAGGATCTGCAATAAAATAACATGTGTTACTTGCATTCAAAGTGCATTAACACAGTAGTAAGCATTAGTCACTCTAGCTGTCTACTTGGTATGTTAATATTGAAGAATGGAAGTAAAATCTCTGGTTTCTCTTCAAATCGAATAAATCTTTCGCCTTTAAAGAATGGAAGTTTGCAAATGCACAGTTTTCAAAATGTTCAAGTGAAATGATTTTGCTATTGATATTTAGTACATAGATTTTCTACATATTTAGGGGGTATAATCAAAAAACTAAAATGTCTAAAAAAAACACTTAAGTTGGCACTTTGACGTCCTAATCATCAGGAAGTCCAAGTGCCCCGACATCTAGTGAGAAGTTTCATCCATTGTGCATTAAGAGTTCAAGGGAACATGTTAAGAGGCGTGTTATGGGCTAGCTTTGGACAGGCTTTGGGCATGCCAGACTGGACACCTTGTAGGCATAATCAAACCTTTCCCAAGACGGCCTAGATGGAACTTAGATGTTTTGGGCTAGACCTCAGGAAAGAGACTTGGGAGTACTTGTAGACAAATCAATGAAGCCGTCCACGCAATGCACGGTGGCGGTGAAAAGGGTGAACAGAATGCTAGGAATGATTAATAAGGGGATCACAAACAGATCGTAGAAGGTTATCATGCTGCTGTACCAGGCCAAGGTGCACCCCCACCTGGAATACTGCGTCCAACACTGGTCGCCGTACATGAAAAAGGACTAGTACTACTCGAAAGGATCCAGAGAAGAGCGACAAAAATGGTTAATGGACTGGAGGAGTTTCTGTACAATGTGAAGCTAGAGAAACTGGGCCTCTTCTCCCTTGAAAAGAGGAGACTAGAGTGGACATGATTGAAAATATTCAAGATATTGAAGGGAATAGACTTAGTAGATAAAGAGAGATTGTTCACCCTCTCTGAGGTGGAGAGAACGAAAGGGCACTCTCTAAAGTTAAAAGGGGATAGATTCCGTACAAACATAAGGAAGTTCTTCTTCACCCAGAGAGTGGTAGAAATCTGGAATGCTCTTCCAGAGGCTGTTATAGGGGAAAACACCATCCAGGGATTCAAGAAAAGGTTAGATAAGTTCCTGCTGAACCAGAACATATGCAGGTAAGGCTAGACTCAAATAGGGCACTAAGGGCCGCCATGTGAGTGGACTGCTGGTCTGACCCAGCAGTGGCAAATCTTATGTTCTTAAGCATCCAAGTGCTAAAAAGGTACCCAAACTAATCAGATGACACCCTAGTGTTTTCACCTTCCAAGTTCTTCTGTCCTGTAACCACTGTAGTTCTTTTTCCCTTTTTTTCCCTTGATCTGTGTGCTTGTCCATGTCGTGTTTTTGTTGTGTTCAATTATGCTGCATGTATTAGCCCCAATTTTAAGTTATTGTACATCACTTAGAAATCTGATAAGCGATCAAAACAAATTTTTAATGAACTTGAACTTGACCGTTGGATGCATGAAGGCATGAACCCCTACACTCCCCCTAGTGGTCACAGAACCTCTCCTACCCCCTAAAACAGCACATACCTGTCTCTGGAACAGTAACATCTGGTATGAGAAATCGTAGTAGAGTATCACTCAGGTATCTTAAGTAGCCAGGTGGGTGGGCTAGTGAACTATAAGGCACTCTAACCACAACATATATGGTGATAAGTATGAACCCATCAAAGCCCACCAGAACTCTACTATATTGCCATATAGGTGCCACCTTCAGCCATAATAGCTATTGGGGTGGTAGAAAGATGAATATAGTAGGTTTGGGGGGGAGTTTGGGAGGGCTAACTATAAATTATAAGGGGTATATGGTGAGATCTATATTTGGCACCCTTTATGTGAAATTCATAGCAGTGCCTTCTAAGGTGGCATGTCTATGTGGTCAGTCTATTAAAATGGTGGCCTCTCCCATGTCTAAATGGTGTTAATTTGGATGTTTCTAATTTGGACATTATTATGGTCGGAAATGGCAAATAAACCCCCCCCCCCCACCACCACCACCACCACCTTTCACAAAACTTCACAAGAGTTTTTTAGCGCTGGCCGGCACGCTGAATGCGCTGCACTGCTCCACAGAATTCCTGAGTATCAGAGCACCACAGAACATTCAGCATGCCAGCTGACGTTCAAAACTTCTTGCGTGGTTTTGTAAAAGGGGGGAAAGTTAGACGTCCTAGTGGTCTAAATGTTTTGGTGGTCAAGACATCCAAGTAGGTGATCCCCCCCCCCCCAAAAAAAAAAGTTATTTGGATGTCTAGTTCGAAAATGGACATTTCTGTGCTTCCAAATTTGGATGCTTGGTGGGAAATGTCCAAGTCAGACTTAGATGTCCTTTTTGAAATTTTCAGCTATGAGAATAGCCTTCAATGAACCTTAGATAAACCAACCCCCTCTTTTACAAAGGTGCGCTAAGCATTTTTAGCGCGCGCTAAATGCTAACGTGTCCATAGACTAACATGCACGCATTATCATTTAGCGTGTGGTTAGTGCGCGCTAATATTTAGCATGCACTAAAACGCTTAGCGCACCTTTGTAAAAGGAGCCCCAAGTCTATAGTCACAAAATATATTTGACATTTTACCTATTTCTGTATCTTCTGTAATTTGGGGCTCCTTTTACTAAGGCGCTGTAGTGCGCGCTATTCCGCGCGTTAATGCCCTAATGCAGCTTCGTAAAAGGAGCCCTTGGTGTTTTAGACCACATTACAGTTAAATTATTTTAATAACTACCTTCTTTATAGGGAAATATTAAAAGGAAAATAGTATTTATTTTATTCCCAAAACTTGATATCGTGCTTTTCCAAGAAGTCTGAAGCAAGTTGCAAAGTTAAAAAAAAAAAACCTTCCACCCTTACCTAACAACCAGCCCATCATAACCAACTCTAATCAACATTGCTTTCCAACCCCCCAAAACCCCAAAACAATACCTTTCCCACTAAAAGCAACACTATCACTTGTCTGTAACCTACCCATTTTATTATAATTCTGATTAAAAATCCAACCCCACCTCCCCAATATTCAATCAGTAGCAGTCAGTGTTTTTAAAGTCAATAATTGCTATAAACTGAACTTTATCAGTATATTTAATGCTAGGGGCCATGTTGAGTGGGATTTAAGTAGGTATAAATCTCTCCCTGTTTGCTTAAACCGTTGACTATCTATCTCCCAAGTATTTAATTTTTCTCCTAAACGTTAAAGAATATAACTCACCTGGAGGGAAAAACTGCAGTTCTCTTCACGGTTGACATAAACACAATGACTCACGCAAACAAAATAGGTCAGAGAAAAACATAGCCTGAAAATCCAAACCCCACATCTTAAACTGAATCTGTGATACAGTTGGCAACCAATGAATCTACAAATAACATGGGGAAATTATGATCTGTTGACTTTCATGCATCGATAAAAATGTAGCTGTAGTTTGAATTAGCTGAAATCTCTTCAGATAGCAATGTCTATTATTACTATAGTCTAATCTAGACATAATAACTGCATGAATCAGAGTTGCCAATTATCAAAAATCTAATAAAGAATGTAGCCAACTAAGCAGCTGTAAATTAGGAAAGGAAACCCTTACTACAGCCAAAATCAGATCATTCATTGACATATTTTCATCAAGCAGAACTCCCAGATTCGTAACAATTTCTTTCCTCCCTCAGGGAATATCATCCACAGAAAGCACAAATGACAACACATTCTGACATTTACTGACCCACAGATAATGAGTCTTTTCTGGGTTGAGTTCCTGTTCTGCCTCCTTAAACTATTTAAGAAACCTCAATAAGGCAACTAGTAAACCGTGACATCGATTCTGTCTGAAAAGAACTAATCTACATTCAAAGCTAAATGCCATCTACTAAAAGATAATATGACATTCAAAAGTGCTTAAGAAACTGAACTAGGGGACTCAAAGGTTAAAATACAAAGGCAATAATACTGAACATTGTGGAAGTCCTTACTGTAGGGGGACCACCTCTGACTCCTAACCCTCCCAAACTACCGTCTGCATTTTTATCAGTCAAGAAAGAAAATATCCACTCTATACTTGACAGCCCCAGCTCAACAACCTCCCCAATAATGGAAAAACAAAACACCAAAACATTTATTCCGCTATCCAGAACTGTGGGGCATGCAATGAAGCCACTAAGTGGTAGATTCAAAACAAACTGGAGAAAATATTTTTTTTTACTCAATGTGTAATTAAACTCTGGAATTTGTTGCCAGAAAATGTTCTAAATGCAGTTAGCTTAGCGGGGTTTAAGAAAGATTTGCATAACTTCCTAAAAGAAAAGTCCATAAGCCATTATTAAGATGGACTTGAGGAAATTCATTGCTTATTTTTAGGATGAGCAGAATAAAATCCTTGGGATTTTGCCAGGTGCTTGTGACCTGAGTTGGCTACTGTTGGAAACAGGATACTGGGCTTGATGGATCTTTGTTTGAAACCAGTTTGGCAACTCTTATGTTATTATGACTGAGATAAAAGTATATAAGAAGGGACATCAGAATAGTCACTGTTCTGTGCTCTCTATGAAAACCAGAAAAGTCCAAATATTGGTTTACATATATAGTACTTGTTTCTACAAAACTTACGCACAAAAGGAAGCTGGTAGCATTCACAATACGCCAAAGCAATGCCACCCACTTATCACTCTCCTGGCGACCAGATAGAATGGGGTCTGAGGAATAGGATGTTGCCCTTACCTCCCGCAACATATCCTGCACTTCCTCTACTGAAACTAGAGAAATGATGCAGCACGAGCTCATTGGCCAGTCTTCTAAACTGTTCAAATTCTTTCATCTAGGTAATAGTACACCTGACCTCAAGTCTTGACTCAACCCAGAAGCAACATTAAACCAGCACAACTGAGCTGCTATAAACCACTACATAGCTGCTCTATAAATCCACATGTGCTTCGTGTAACTAACCAAGGCCTCTCATATTCTATGGACGCGTTAGCATTTAGCGCGCGCTAATCATTTGCGTGCTACATCAATTAGCATGCACTAAATCAGTTAGTACGAGCTAAATCAGTTAACGCGCCTTAGTAAAGGACCCCTAGGTCAACAATCAAATAAACAAGTATGTCCTTACTTCATCCACATTTCTGTAAAGGCTAAAAACCTTCAATTCTTCATTTGAAATTAAATTGTGGGCTAAGGGGCTGATTCTATAAATTGTGCCTAAATTGGCCGGCATCTAAAAATTAGGAGGGGCATAATCGAAAGGAACGTCTAAGTCCGTTTTCATCTAAGTCACAAGTCATCCAAAGTAAAAAAACAACCTAGGACACATTTTCAAAAAATACGTCCAAAAATTTTTTGTTTCGAAAATCGTCTAACTATACGTCCTGCCGATCTGATCGTCCAAGTCGCTAAATCGTCCATCTTCATACCACATTTTCGTCCAACTTTTCATCCAAGTCAAAAACTCCTAGAACAAGCCCTGTTGGATATGGGAGGGGTCTGCAAAGTGATGGACTGAACACCCAGACATGGCACCTAAATAGTGGGGTGCCTTACACAGGGCACTGCTGTGAACTTCACAAAAAGGGTGCCATGTCTTCTCCTCACTACAGCTCCCTTATAGGTCATGGTGAGCCTCCCCAAACCACCTCCAGAATCCCCTAGACCCACTTATCTACCACCCTAATAGGCCTTATGACTTTAGGAGCCACTTATATCCAGTAGAAAAGGGTTTTGGGGGTATATAGGGGAGTTCATGTTTCATTATCAATGCAATGATTACAGGGGCTTATGGGTATGGGTCCTCCTCTCCATGGGTCCCTAACCCACCCCCAAGACGGCTTAAGCCGCCTCTGTGCTGGACGACTAGGCTTTCCTATGCCTAGGTCATTTAGAAATACGTCCAAAACCCGGTTTGATTATCGGCACTTGGACATATTTTGACAATATTCGTCCAAGTGCCGACTTAGGCCGGTTTTTGGATGTTTTTCTCTTTCGATTATGAGCCCCTAGGTGTAGGCCATGTGTCAATCACACTTAGGTGCCATTTACAGAATCATGGCTAGCAGCGCATCTGTAAAAACATAGGCACCTGAAATCTAAGCGAGGGTTTTAAAGGATTCTTAAGTTCTTATGTTCTTATAGGCACTTATCGCCCAATTAAATTTTTTTTTAACAATTACTGATCCTATTAAGGGTGCTTAGACAATTGACCTCCCCCCCCCCTTTTACAAACCTGCGCAAGAGTTTTTTTAGCGTCGGCCGGCACGATGAATGCTCTGCACTGCTCTGATGGCAGAGTTCCTATGAGCATCGGAGCAGTGCAGAGCATTCAGCGTGACCTCTTGTGAAGTTTTATAAAAGGGGGAATAAAGCGCCTAAGAAACACCTAACTTTAGGTGCACTTTATAGAATCAGCCCCTAAATAACAGATCATCCATTTAATAACCTCAAGAGTAAAGAAGTAAGTTAATAGAACATTACCTTGAGAACCAATGAGGTAAATGCTCTGACACTCACAGAATTCTAATGAGCGTTGGAGCATTTACCTCGCCAGCCTGCGGTAGAAATCTCTGCCACAGCTTTGTATAAGGAGCTCTAAATTAACTTTAATTAGGTATTTTTGAAAATATAGGCCCCCCCCTTTTATTAAGTTGCATTAGGGATTTTTATGGACAGCCACTGTGGTAAAAGCTCCGACGCTCATAGAATTTATATGAATGTTGGAGCTTTTACCACAGCGGCCTCAGGGCCCTGAACAGATAGATTCCAGATGTGCCATGAGAGATTCCAGAATTTTACTTTATTTTAAAAAATTCCCATCATGAGTATACACTAAAATAGATGACATGCATGTTACATACGCAACAGTCTGTCAATGTTATGAACTATACAACGGACTACTGGCCACTCAGGCAGCGAAGATAGACAACCAAGTCTCCAACCTATTGACAACAACCCCAGACTACAAGATGTTCAGAAAGGAAATAAAAACTATACTCTTCAAGAAATCCCTTAATAAAGCTTAATACCATGATAAAGCTTAATCCCCCTCTTACCATCCCCTCCCTAACCCCAGATCCTACTTTTCTCTCTCTTGGAAACCTTCTCTGATCTAACGTTGGAACCCTTCTTCCATAACTCTTTTTGTAATCCGCTTTGAACCGAAAGGTAATGGCGGAATAAAAATCTGTAATGTAATGTAATGTAATAAGGATACAACCATCCAGACAAGCATCATTCTTTGATGTGATTAATCCTTGAAAACTAATGACAAGTAATTTTAGTTTTGTTTTTTATGCAGTAGTTATCCTAACTTGAGCAACAAAGCAAATGAGGCTTTGTTATCATTTGGATCATCTTATCATTGTGAACTTGAATTTTCAGCTCTGACAAAAATTAAATTTAAAAAAAAAAAAAAAAAACAGATGGTGGATGACGAAATGTGTGTTTGTTTGTCAACTATCAAGCTGCAGTTTGAGTTAATTTGCACTCAAAAACAAGCTCATCCATCGTGTTGATTAGCAATTCTATTCTATTTACTTTGGTTTTAGCGTTGTTACAATTACCCAGACATAGCTTAAAGCACTTTAAATAAATAACTGTCCAATTTAAGGGCTCCTTTTACAAAGGTGCGTTAGCGCGCGCTAAACCGCCAGACGCGCTAGCCGCTGCCGCCTCCTCTTGAGCAGGCAGTAATTTTTCAGCCAGCACAAGGGTTCGTGCATGATTAAAAGTCGTGTGCATTAACCCCGCTAGCGCGCCTTCGTAAAAGGAGCCCTATATTTTTGTTGGTTTTGTAATTTTAATTATAATGTGCCGTGAAAAACATTTGCTCCGTTTAGTGTGCCAGAGCTAAAAATGTTTGAGAGACACCACAGAGGTATGAGACACCCGGGGCCCATTGTTTTTTTGACACCCCCTGCCATCATTTTTGACACCCCCCCCAATGTAAAAAAATATTTTTAGTAATATTCCCCCCAGGTGCCAGCCATGAGGGGGTGTTCCCAGCCTAGGAGTCATGGTCCGGGAACTTTCCTTCTCACAGCCCGGTGCCAAGGCTCTGGATAGTCCCCATGGCCCAGCATGTTCCCAGCCTTCTCTTCCTTTACCTTCCATGAAGCTGAAAAAACTGCCGGCCTCAACAGTGATTCAGCTATGTTGCCCACGGCTTCCCTTCCTGCTTTCCGTGTCTGCTTCTGCAATCCACCCAGGCGGAAACAGGAAGTTGCGCCATTGGCAGACGCGGAAAGCAGGAAGGGAAGCCATGGGCAACATAGCTGAATCACCGCCGAGGCCGACAGTTTTTTCAGCTTCACGGAAGGTAAAGGGAGAGAAGGCTGGGAAAATGCTGGGCCACGGGGACTATCCAGAGCCTTGGCACCGAACCGTGAGAAGGGAAGTTCCAGGACCATGACTCCCAGGCCGGGAACACTCCCCTCATGGCTGGTACCCAGAGCGGACCACCCCCTCCCCCCCTTGGTACGCCACTGAGACACTGATATATATAAATCATAGCTTCTTAAGGTGACCATCAACTGTCAACATGCTACTACAAGAAGTCCTTACAATCACTTATGACAACTGTAGTCCAATTAATGAAATCCAGTCCCGTCAATGCATTTTCTTTTTTCCTTAGCCTTCTGGATACAATTTATTGACTCGACATATTAATAGCTACAGTATAGTGAGTTAATTATATTCCAAATGAATCTACCCTTGGGGATTGTATAATCACGTAATGCTTCCCCCTGCAAGTGAAATATTAGTAAATGTATCGCAGTGATTCTAAAGTAAACTGAAATTATTACTGGTCAAAGCCTTCAACTACCTTGGGGATCTTGAAAGTACAGTTTTAAATATGGTAAATTGGATGCTATTTAAATAGGCTTGAAATAAAGACATACTGGTCACCCAGTATTTCAGCAGCTGCTGAAATATTTTGCCAATAAACTCAAATATTTTTTTTTTTTCATGTGCCCTTGCCACAGTACTGTGAAGCAAAATTAAAATGTATTCTTACCAGGTAGAAAAAGAAATTCCTCCTTTTCAATATGGGATAAACAGTATTCCATTGACATAGAAACATGACGGTAGTTAAAGGCCAAATGGCCCATGAAGCTCCCAATCTATACGAAAAGAGCCATAATCTTGCTTGCATAATCTCCTGGGATATCTTCATGTTTCTTCTGGACTTAAGTTTGGGCTTCCTTGGATTGGTGCTGATTCCCTGACTTCTCCAAGATACCTATTTCTCCAGATACCTGTATCTCTCCATTTTAGGAAAAATGAACAGGGCAACTGAGCTCTTTTTTTCTCCCCAATTTTCGGACTTTTTCAGTTTGTTTACCATATTCATGCTCATAAAAATATTTTCAAGGGCATTAGAACTTTTAAACACATGCTGAAAGACTTAAAATTCATCAATTCATAGCTTAATGTACATGAATTCAATTTAGCTCGAATTAAATGTTTTTGGGCATACTAATGACCTGAATGCACGTAACAAATATTCATCCCTTTGAACTGCTTATTCTTATTTTAGTGTTTATATACTGCCTATCAAGGTTATCTAGGCAGTTTACAATCAGGTATCAAGCATTTCCCCTATCTGTCCCAGTGGGCTCACAATCTATCTAATGTACCTGGGGCAAAGGAAGATTGAGGAACAGCGTGGGATTTGAACCCACAACCTCAGGGTGCTGAGGCTGTAGCTCTAACCACTAGGCCACTCCTTTGGATTCTTGAACAAAATACCAAATATGCAGATCTCTCCTATCTCTCTTTCATATGTATACATGGTATACATGGGGAAAGCCTCTGTTTGCCCTGGATCAGTAGCATGGAATATTGCTACTCCTTGGGTTTTGGTCAGGTACTAGTGACCTGGATTGCCCACCATGAGAATGGGTTACTGGACTTGATGGACCATTGGTCTGACCCAGTAAGGCTATTCTTATGTTCTTATGTTACCTCCAGATGGGGACATGAGGCATTTTTCTATCTGCTCATACTGATCAGCTTTTGAACCTGAAAGAACAATGTTCTTTGTGTTCCACAGATATTGATTGGGATGTGATGCCTCAACCCTGAAGAAGTTTGGATTTTTCAATTAAATAATCTGGCCCCCAAAGGTCTGAATGAAGAAATAATGGATGTCATTGGTTTAAGGGATTTTCCCCAAGGAATATCTGTTTCATACAAGGATCATTTCATAAATAATGCACATTATGTTTTAAAATTTACATGTTTTATTTCTTTTTCAAGTATTTCTTTAAAATCCTTCAATATAGTCTCCCTGCTTTGCAATGACCGAGTCTCAACATCCGAGAAGCTTCATTATTCCATCCAAGACACCATTTTAGTTCAGTTGTCGAATGGCTCAGGTACCCGCAGAAGAAAGCTCTTCCAGAGATGCAAAACGATGTTCACGCATAGGTTGTTTCAACTTTGGAAAAAGATCTAAGTCTGGTAGACTCATGTCTGGATTGTAGGGAGCATGAGCTAACACTTCCCAGCCGTATTCGTGTAGTTTTTCAATGACATTCCCTATATGCGGGCGAGCGTTGTCATGAAGAATGAGTGGCCCATCCAAGAGCAACTGAGGTCAGGTTTTATGCATTTTTCTGCGCATTTTTTACAAAAAAATCACAATAATACACTGCTGTAACACTTCTTCCACATGGAACTTTGTCTGCGATAATGATGCTTTCATGATCATAAGCAGAAATCATCATTTGTTTGACTTTTGATTGAGCTCAATTGAAATTTTTTTGGTCATGGGGAAGATGGAGGTCTCAACTCGTGCGCAACTGGACGGCGTTCTGGGGAAAAAGCAAGTACTACAGAAGGGACGGACTACACCTCAACAAGGAAGGAGCAAGAGTTTTGGCAGGCAACATGAAGAAGGCAATCGAGAAGGCTTTAAACTGAAAGATAGGGGAAAGCCGACAGTCGACCACCGGTCGATGGCACGGATAGCAGGATGCCCCAATGAAGAAGCCAAGGAAAACTACTCCTACACAAGAGAAGACGACCTCACAGCCAACAAGGGAGAAAAAGCAGGAAGGGACAACTCAGACATAGGAGGGGACGACCACACAGCAAACAAAGGTGATAACACAGGAGCAGTAAAGGATATCGTAATTGAAACTACAGGGACGGCCAAGAGTAGAAGGTCCAAAAAGGTAACACGAAGGGAACTTAGATGTATGTATACGAATGCTAGAAGTCTAGGTAACAAAATGGGGGAACTAGAGACAATAGCAAGACATGACATATTGGATATCATTGGCATAACAGAAACATGGTGGAATGAAGAAAACAAATGGGACATAGTACTACAGGGATACAAACTGTATAGAAGAGATCGAGTAGGGCAGAAAGGTGGAGGTATTGCTCTATATGTTAAGGAGGGAATAGATTCTGTTGAAATAGTTACAACAGAAATGAAAGAGAAGCTTGAGTCACTCTGGATCAAAATTCCTGGTCAATATGGCGCAGATACGAAAATTGGCCTTTACTATCGTCCCCCAGGACAGGCGGAGGAAACTGACTCAGAAATGATGGAGGAAATCAAACAAAAATGCAAGACAGGCAATATAATTATATTGGGAGACTTCAATTTCCCAGGGATAGACTGGAAACTAGCAACCTCCAACTGCGGCAAGGAGGCCAAGTTCCTGGAGGTGCTAGGGGATTGCTTCCTGGAACAAATGGTAAAAGAGCCGACAAGAGGCAACGCCACCTTGGACTTGGTCCTAAATGGCCTCACGGGACCGATAACAGAAGTGGAAGTCATGGTTCCACTGGGAACGAGTGATCACAATGTAATCAACTTTAAACTTGACATCGGGAAAGGGAAACATGCCAAAACCTTAACCACCACCTTGAACTTTAAAAAGGGTAAATACGATCGCATGAGAGCCATGGTAGAAAAACGACTCGAGAAGATGGTGGACAAACTCGAAACGGTAGATCAGGCATGGTCCCTACTGAAAAATACTATCACAGAAGCACAAGATCTCTACATTCCGAGGATTTCCAAAGATCGGAGAACAAAGAGCAAAAGAGAACCGGCATGGCTTACCATAAAGGTGAAGGAAGCCATAAAAGAAAAGAAGGACTCTTTCAAAAAATGGAAATGCATAAAGACAACCGAAGCCTGGAACAAACATAAAGATGATCAGAAGAAATGTCACAAGGCGGTGAGGGATGCAAAACAGGAATATGAGGAAAAAATAGCCCAGGAGGCCAAAAACTTCAAGCCCTTCTTTAGATACGTGAAAGGGAAAAAACCTGCAAAAGAGGCAGTGGGACCCCTGGACGACCAGGGAAGAAAAGGGTACATCAAGGAAGATAAACAAATCGCAGACAAACTAAATTCCTTCTTTGCGTCCGTCTTTACGAAGGAGGACACCTCAACAATACCTGAAGCGGAGAAAGTGTTTGCAGGAGAAATAGAAGACAGCCTCACCACAGTTGAAGTGGACTTAGACCAGATATACTATCAGATCGACAAACTTAAAAGTGACAAATCCCCTGGACCGGATGGAATTCACCCGAGAGTCTTAAAGGAATTGAAGGTTGAAATCGGAGAGTTATTGCAAAAACTTGCAAACCTGACAATCAGAACTGGACAGATACCGGACGACTGGAGGATAGCGAACGTCACCCCAATTTTCAAAAAAGGATCGAGAGGGGAACCGGGCAACTATAGACCTGTGAGTCTTACGTCTGTCCCCGGCAAGATGGTTGAAGCACTGATCAAGGATAGCATAGTCCGACACTTGGACGCACACGACTTGATGAAACCCAGTCAACATGGATTCAGGAAAGGGAAATCATGTTTGACGAATTTACTCCAATTTTTTGAGACCGTGAACGAGCAAATTGATAGTGGGAAGCCGGTGGACATAATATACTTGGACTTCCAGAAAGCGTTCGACAAAGTTCCACACGAAAGACTTCTCAGGAAACTACAAAGCCATGGCATAGAGGGGGATATACAAAGATGGATAGGCAAATGGCTGGAAAACCGAAAGCAGAGAGTGGGCATAAATGGGAAGTTCTCCGACTGGGAGAAAGTGACTAGTGGTGTACCCCAGGGCTCGGTACTTGGGCCGATCCTTTTTAATATTTATATCAATGACCTGGAGGAAGGAACATCCAGTGAGATCATCAAGTTTGCAGACGATACAAAACTATGCCGGGCGATCAGATCGCAGGAGGATAGAGAGAAACTCCAGAGTGACTTGTGTCGGTTAGAAACATGGGCGGAGAAATGGCAGATGAAGTTCAATGTGGAGAAATGCAAGGTAATGCATTTAGGCAATAAGAATAAGGAATACGAGTATACAATGTCAGGTGCAACTCTGGGGAAGAGTGAACAAGAAAAGGACCTGGGTGTACTGATAGATAGGACCCTGAAGCCGTCGGCACAATGCGCGGCAGCGGCAAAGAAGGCAAATAGAATGTTGGGCATGATAAAGAAAGGAATCTCGAGTAGATCGGAGAAAGTTATAATGCCGCTTTATAGGGCAATGGTCAGACCACACTTGGAATACTGCGTCCAACATTGGTCTCCTTACCTAAAGAAGGATATAAAACTGCTGGAGAGGGTGCAGAGACGAGCAACAAAACTGGTGAAGGGTATGGAGAAACTGGAATACGAGGACAGACTTATAACACTAGGATTGTTCTCCCTTGAGAAAAGGAGACTGCGTGGGGATATGATCGAGACCTTCAAAATACTGAAAGGAATCGACAAAATAGAGCAGAGAAGATTATTTACATTGTCCAATTTGACACGGACTAGAGGACATGTAATGAAGCTATGGGGGGACAGGTTCAGGACTAATGTCAGGAAGTTCTGCTTCACTCAGAGAGTGGTTGACACCTGGAATGCCCTCCCAGAGGAGATTATTGCGGAATCGACCGTCCTAGGCTTCAAGAGCAAACTAGATGCATATCTCCTTAAGAGAGGCATATAAGGATATGGTGGACTATAAATTACGCCAGGTGTACACCTGGCAGGGCCTCCGCGTGTGCGGATCGCCGGACTTGATGGACCGAAGGTCTGATCCGGAGATGGCAGTTCTTATGTTCTTATGTTCTTATGTACTGGAAGGTGTTACCTCATGCTCTCTACAGTCCAGACATGAGTCCACCAGACTTTGACCTTTTTCCAAAGTTGAAACAACCTATGCGTGGACATCGTTTTGCATCTCTGGAAGAGCTTTCTTCCGCTGGTACCCAAACCATTCGGCAACTGAACAAAACAGTGTCTTGGATGGAATAATGAAGCTTCCCAGACGTGGGGACTCGGTCATTGCAAAGCAGGGAGACTATACTGAAGGATTGTAAAGAAATACTTGGAAAAAATAAAACATGTAAATTTTAAAAAATAGTGTGCATTATTTATGAAATGACCCTCATATATTGGTGGTTATTACATATATGAATGTCATGCTACTGCATCTTTGTTCTGATGTGCCGCCACCATAACAGAGATGAAGAAGATGAATGGGCCATTATACTCCTGGTATGTATTAGCATGTTTTGGTAATGGATTGTGGCTTATGCTATTGATATGGATTAAATTATGGTTTCCTCATGAGTTCTTTGTGTTCCGCAGATATTGAATGCGATGTAGTGCCTCGACCCTGAAGAAGCTTGTTGAAACATGAATTCATGACAGAAAATAAGACAAGATAAGTACTTCACATGTAATTATAGTGATTCTTCAATTGTATACATTATAAAGTTTGAAATGTCAATAAAGATTAAACAAAAAAAAAAAAAAAAGAAAGAAAAAATGGGTCAATGAAGATTTTGGCAGATTTTGAGAATGCAATAATCAGCTCAGTAAACCATCTGAGGATCCAAGGAAAATTTAGGGCTCCTTTTACGAAGGTGCGCTAGTGTTTTTAGCGCACACACCGGATTAGTGCGCGCTATAGTGCGTGCTAGCTGAAAAACTACCGCCTGCTCAAGAGGAGGCGGTAGTGGCTAGCGCGCACTATTCCGCATGTTAGGGCCCTAACGCGCCTTCGTAAAAGGAGCCCTTAAACAACAGTTCTTATCTCTGGTAGTTTTGTTCTGAGTTATGTTTTGACTTTCTAAAATAAGAGCAGCCATACTGATGGTCCATCTAGCCCTGTATCCTGTTTCCAACAGTGGCCAATCCTATTTATGCCCTATTATGAAACAAATATATTGAAAAAGTGGCAGAATATCACTGTTGTCTGAATTACATTTGGCCTCTCTTCTGGAACACTTCTAGTCTAGCTTCCTCCTAAACATATAACATTTAAAAGTTACGCATGGGCCACCACTAAATATTAAAAAAAGAAAAGGACTTTTGAAGTTAGCATCCAACCCTGACCATATAATTCCTTCTGAATATCAACTTCACTATTGTTACATGATCAGACTAAACTTTATGACCTCATAAATTCCCCAGGTTTGGAAGTTTTCCAGGCAGGCTCATTCTTCCCCCATTACGAAAGTCAGAATGATTTACATGACTGCAAAAGCTTTTCATGAGAAGATTACAAAGTGGACTGAGTAGCATCGGTGCTTCTCAAGGATATAAAGGAAACAATTTTTGTGGCACCTTTTTGCAAATAAGGTGTTGTCAATTGGATTTTCTAATATATCACTATGTTAAAAACAAAACACTAAATTGTTCTTTCATAGACCTTTGAAATTAATTTTGATCACTCATACGAAACAATTCTGGTTTGATAGACCGCATATATATTGTTTTCTTATAAATCGTTTCAAATATTTGCAAAATAAACACTGCATGTTTTATATTTTAAGCAAGGTCCAGTTTGATAGTCTGAACAGCTGTGAGCTGATACTACAAAAATATGAGGCCTGTAATTTTCAGCTGGAATGTATTTGTATATTTTATGAAAGTGCATGGATGAACTTGCTTAATATGAAGCAGGCTTACATTTATATAAATGGATTTTGTTATGTTTGAGCTGAGCTACAGGAATATACACTAAAAAATTAAACACTTAAAGGGTGTTATATCAAAGCACGTCTTTTAGTATATGATCCAAAGCCATCAGTTCATAAAGGTTTCCAAGAATTTTTTTCTTTAAATATTGTAATCTAATCTGCAAGGTTTCTAAAAGTAATCAGATCAAAATATAAATGTATTATTTGCTAGTTTACCACCACATATGGCATAGGGATTTTTTTTTTTCTAAAGTATCTCCCAATTCTGGTACCTTTAACAAACTGATGAATCCAGGGCCTACCTATTTCATAATTATGAATCGATACATGATTACAAAACTGATTATTAGACTGCACTGATCAATTTCAAACAGTCTCATGCACTTTATATAACGGAAAGGTACAATTTCACCTATTTGTAAAGGTATTGTTTTGCCAAGAAAAGAGATTCTAAAGAATTATTTATAAATGAAAGAGAATTAATGAAAGATAAAACTGGCCGAGTTTCACATCTGAAAATATTTGACATTCACTTATTTTGTCATCATAATCACATCTGGTGGCAATTCAAATAGGACTCATTTTTAACCACATCAGAAATTGGCTATCATGTTCTAGATTTTAGGTGAATGTGGATGGAAACTAATCAAAGGTATGGCAAATCTTTGATATACCCTTAATTAATATGTAAATTTTAGTGATCCTGTTAGTAAAGTGTGATAAAGTTTTGCCGTTACCATATGATAAATGCCCAGGCTACATAGTAAAATGACTCGTATTTTAGGAATAGCATTAGAATATCTAGGTTATTCAGATGTTCTAACGTGTGCTTATAAGTATGCTGACATCATATTATATCTATGTTATTTGAATGCTCTTCCATGCCGTCTATTATCGTATTATTTGTACTGCATTGACATTTATCATATATCCAGTGCTATTTTCTAGAACAAAAAGTGTCGGTATTCAAATACCAGGCAATTCTTCAGGAGTGGAGGGATCAGTGAGGGACCCCAGCCTTGCCCCACATACTGTGCACAGTAGCCAGGCTTCTGCACCCAATGAAACGCCAATTTTAAAAAAGGGTTTTGGGACTGTTCCAGGAAATTACAGAGTGGTAAGTCTGACTTCGGTTCTGGGCAAGACAGTGGAAACTATTATAAACAATAAAAACACGTAGACAAACTTGGTTTAATGAGATAACATGGGTTCAACCAAGTCTTGCCTCACCAATTTGCATCATTTCTTTGAAGGTGTGAATAAATATGTGGATACAGGCGACGTGGTTGACTTTGTGAGCTAGTTGACAAAGTTCCTCATGAGAAAAGTAAAAAGTCATAGGCTAGGAGGCAATGTTCTGTGGTGGATTAGGAATTGGTTACTGGACAGAAAACAGAGAGTAGTGTTAAACAGCCATTTTTCTCAATGGAGGAAGGTGAATAGTGAAGTGCCGCAGGGATCTGTACTGGGACCAGTGCTATTTAACATATTTATAAATGATTTGGAAATTGGAACAACAAGTGAGGTGATTAAATTTGCAAATGAAACTAAACTATTCCAAGCTGTGAAAAAAAATGCAGCTTTATTATAAATAAATACATTTATTATGTGACCTCAGACCATGTTGTAACATTGACCCGAGCCAAGGAAAGGAGCACTGAACTGCTTTTTAACATAAAATTAAACCATCTTTTGCCATATTGTTAGCTAGGAAGCTCACCCCAAACCAAGGTCAGAAACCTTCTCAGGGCCAAACCCCCCCATTTTTTCGAGCATAGTACTTGCTAAGAACTGCAAGCAACCAGGCCATGACCCAATATCTGGGTCTGTGGTCTGGCTGTCGATGAACAGGAAGATTGATTTGGAGACCACCTGCAAAATATTCTACAGAAAACACATCAACCCAAACAGCAATCCCCAAGGGATTGTGAGTGGGAATCATATGACCTCACAACACAAGTAACATGGGCCAGTTGCCAACACTTCCTTTTAAGGATGTTCCTTCCTCTCCCTTTAGCCTCTTGTGAGCTCTATAACAGTTTTTCCTCCAACACTGCTGCGCTGACTCCCATCCTCACTCCTTGTTCTGCCTTTTCATTTTATGATCAGTCTTTAAGCATGGGGCCTTCAGAGAGGCTTGTGGGCTGCATCCATTACCCCCATCATACATGTCACACTGGAACTATCCCAGTGGCCTTCTCAGTGGTTAGGAACTTTCTCAGCATATTCCCATGTAGATACCACATAAACACACAGTGCAGTGGTTAGAGCTACAGCCTCAGCTCCCTGAGGTTGCGGGTTCAAATCCCACACTGCTCCTTGCCACCCTGGGCAAGTCACTTAATCCCCATTGCCCTAGGTACATTAGATAGAGTGGGAGCCCACCAGGACAGTTAGGGAATAATGCTTGAGTATCTGAATAATTTGTAATACGCAATTGTAGGATAAAAAAATTAAATAAATTGTAAAAAATAACATAAAAGTACATTGACAGAGCAGGTGCACTTACCTCTTCATAATGAGGAGACAGTAAGTGCATTTGTGCTATTTGCGGTGGTGACAGCACATGGTAAGGTTGTATGTATTAACTGCAATGTGCAGCCCATACCCACTGCTCATCCAAATCCTGGCTCAATTCGTGCTATATAGTTAACACATGAATTAGCTCATGCTTGCTGCCCATGCCTGTGTGGTCCTGTGTTAACAATGCACGCTAATTCTCACCTTAACTGCACTTTAAAAAAAAATAATTCATTAAAACAGCTGGCATTTGATCATTGATTCCACTCAAATCATCAGTGTCTGATTTATCTGAAACAATGTCCATTCTGCCTTAGTATGATTCAGTTCAATAGGAGACAGCCGAACCGCTTTACTTAGGATTTGTAATGCATAGAATCAAAGGAATATAGAAAATGAATGCAAGAAAAGACCATGGGGCCTATCCAGTTTGCCCATCCGTATCATCTCTTACCCTTCCCTTAATAATTAACCTCTTTCTAAAATAAACTGCAAGGATTCAACCAATCTCTGTTCAGCTGCATCTACATATAGCTTGTATCAATTCCACAAAAAAATACACATGTGCTGTTTGTTTTTATATCCATTTTACAAAGTTTATAGTCTACAAGTCCAAAATAGGCTTTCTTCTATTAATGAATTGATTAAATATGCATGATTATACTTGAGTGTTGTTTGTGATTAATTTGTTAAAAAGGAAATACAGTCAGACAGCGAGTACAGTGGTACATTGGATTACGAGCATATTCCGTTCCAGGAGCATGCTCGTAATCCAAAATGCTCGTTTATCAAAGCGAGTTTCCCCATAGGAAATAATGGAAATTCGCTTTGATACGTTCCCACCCACCCCCACCCCCGATAACCGGCATCACTCTCCCCCCCCGCTCGCAAAGGCCCCCTCGCTCCAAACGGCCCCCCCCCCACCCGCCAGTACAACTTAAATTTACCCACCTCCCCGTCTAGCACCAGCACCGGCACCAGCACGCAGGCACAGCTCGTGTGCCTAGAAGATCTTCCGGCTTCCGGCTTCAGTTCATAGACAAAGCGCGCCTTTGTCCCGGCGCGCTTTTGACCTGACACCTCCAGCTTCTGCCTGCCTGCCTGCCTTGAGCATGCATCTGCGCATGCTCAAGGACTTCTATTCTCCCTCTTGCTGAGAATCTCGGCGAGAGGGAGAATTAGAAGTCCTTGAGTATGCGCAGATGCATGCTCAAGGCAGGCAGGCAGAAGCCAGAGGTGTCAGGTCAAAAGTGCGCCGGGACAAAGGCGCGCTTTGTCTATGAACCGAAGCCGGAAGCCGGAAGATTTTCTAGGCACACGAGCTGTGCCTGCGTGCCGGTGCCGGTGCTGGTGCTAGACGGGGAGGTGGGTAAATTTAAGTTGTACTGGCGGGGGGGGGGGGGGGGCGATTCGCGCTGTGGGGGGGTGCCGGTTGGAGCGAGGGGGCCTTTGCGAGTGGGGGGAAGTGATGCCGGTTATCGGGGGGGGGGGAGGGTGCTCGCAAATCGAGTCAACACTCGGTTTGCGAGTCAAAAGTTTGCTGAGTGTTTTGCTCGTCTTGCAAAACACTCGCAAACAGGGTTAATCACAAACTGAGGTTTGACTGTAACATGGTTTGTGAGGGTTTTGCAAGACAAGTAAAACATTTTATTAAATTTTAACTCGCTAAACGAGCGTTGTCTTGCAGTACGAGCACATATCGCGCGTCACATCATCAGAACCCACAGCTGAAGCGTGCACATCTTATGCTGAGCACGGCTGAACATAATAAACGTGTCACACCCAATTTACCCATAGCCCAAGCGCTCACAGCATACAGTATTTTGTATTAAAGTTTTGGGGTTGTGAAACGAATCGTCTGAGTTTCCATTATTTCCTATGGGGAAATTCACTTTGATATACGAGTGCTTTGGATTACGAGCATGCTTCTGGAACGAATTATGCTCGCAAACCAAGGTTTTACTGTATGCCTTTTCTTGTATGAGGCGCACCACATCTAAACGGCTATCATCAAAGTGTCTTGTTTTCACTTTTCCTGCTCACAAGAGTGAAAAATTTAGAAATATCCATAGTATATGAATTCTGACAATCAAAAGAATTAATTAGTGTGAAAGGGAGTTAAATGGGAAGGTTCAGGTACAATAAAATATGTGTGTACTGACTATGCAGCACAAAACAATACGTACTTACAACCAAATATAAGGCAGAAAGGCCTGCATTATTTGGGAAGGTTCACTGTGGCACTGAATTCAAAATTTTGTGCTTGATTTTCAAAGTACGGAATGATAAAGGTCCTGCTGTCTTGAATTCACTGTTTCATTTCTTTATCAGTCAGAAATAAAGTGGCTTGCAGATTAATCTGCGGCCTTATAACGCTGGATGAGCCAGCGAAGATTGGGTTGGGGGGAAAGGGTTAATTAGATATTAGCAGGTAAGTTTGGTAAGGGGGAGGGGTGGAAATAAGAGGGTAAGGATAGGCAGGAAAGTAAGTGAGGATTGGCTGGGGAATGGAGCTCTGTGATTGGAGGAGTTTATGAGGAGAATTGGCGGGCAGGGGAGAATTAGGGGTTTGGAGGGAGTGAAGGAAGGTTAAGGTTGGTGGGGAAAATTATCCCGCCCTTCCCTTCCCTATTTTTGGGGTTCTTTCTTGGAAAGGTTTTGTTTTGGGGGTGGGGTGGGGGTAGGGTTGGTTGTAGTTTTGTTTCGGAAAAAAAAAATTATATGTTGGGGAAACAATTTTGGATCAGTGTGGCTATGCAACAGATTTGGTAACTAAATTTTGTAACTGCTCATGTGCGATACCGCCACAGGTGGCGGCTGGACTCTGTGGCACCGCAAGTCTTGCTGTAAGGGAATTGGGGAATAGGGGAGAATTTTGGAAGAGGAGCTAGTTCGATACCGAGTAGCTTCTGAATTTTGAGAATAAGCTACACTGTTTTTTGAAAATGTGGATAAGTTGATTTTATGAAGGTTTGTTCTTAATGACAATAAAGCTGCGGCCCATTTTTGCCACTATATCTGAGTTGGTGTATTTTATTGTGACCAATCTGAGCGTGGTGCGAATTCCAGTGTTACTTTGCACTGTGAGAATCAGATGAAACTTGAAATTCTGTCATTGAATGTGGTAAGATCAACTAGAATTTGTCGCTCTATATGCTGTCAATACAAGGAGCAGTACTGTGGAATTTGCTACCAATTGAAATTAAGCAGTCTTCAGATGTGATGCAATTTAGAAAATGCATAAAACTATCTCCCTCCCCCACCCCCTTTTACATAACCGTAAAAGTGTTTTTTTAGTGCAGGCCGGCGCGCTGTTCCCGATGCTCAGAGGAACCCTATGAGTGTCGGGAGCAGCACGGAGCATTCAGCGCGGCTCCCTGCGCTAAAAACTGCTATCGCGGTTTAACAAAAGGGGGGGGGGGGGATTGTTATGTAACCCACTCAGAACTGTGGATGTAGCGGGCTATAACATTTTTTAATAAATACATTTAATTACACAACCACCTGTTTCTAATTTTATTAAAACAATCTCAAAAATAAATTGCATTTGCAAAATTCTTCCCTCTCCCCAAAAATCAGGTCTTAATAAAATGCTTTCTGAATCCTCCGAGGGTTTTTTTTATTTTTTTTTAGTAAAAGGACTAAAACCAATTGGTGATCTGTTTTGCTGTTTTATGATCCTTGAACCTCTGAACTCATCAGACTCTACCACCTACCTAGCAGCACACAAAGTGTTTTCAACAAGTTTTCACCCTGTGCTGTAAATTTTGGTACAAGTTTCAGACTACTGTAGAGATAAGCATACCCTGAAAACCACCGAGTAGAACTAATATGACACAATGCTCCCCGATGCCACAGGAAGCCATTGTTTCATATGGGAAACCTCGCTGCTGCATGTTGTGACCTTGTGGAACATTGCATGAGAAGTTTTGCAGGGTTTTAGCTTCTACATTTCTGTATTGTAAGCTCGATAGTTGTGGCTTTTATCATGCTAATCTTGTTTTCAGGTTAGATAGGTGCTTTCTAGCTATTATGGTTTGAAACAAGAGACACATGGCAGAGTTTGAACTTAATCAGGAAAGATTTTTGGCTCTTTAATTGCTAATATAAAAACAATAAATTCTTATGCTTTATTTATTACAAAATTTACAACCCACCTTCCTAATTTCTTTCCAGGGTGGCATACAAAACTAACATATAAAATAAATATGTAATAAACCTTTGCAATATAAAAGAATTATACTATAAAATGCATACAGGCTGATAGTCAAAGGCATTTATTTGGCTAGCATGTTTTGCTAATTGGATAAATGCTGGCAAGTGGAATAGTCAGCAATACGAACAGGATAATATACCTAACTAAGGGCTAGATTCACAAAGCAAACCGATCGTGAAACGATAGGTTTGTGACCACATTTCCCCCCTGCACTATTCACTAAGGCCTACAGCGATCCGATCCTGATCCTCCCATGCAAATTAGTAAAACCCCATGCAAAATAGCCAAGCAATTGATTCATTAACAATTGCTTGGCTATTTTGAATCGGGTTTTACTACTAGCAAACCCAACTGCTGCAGACCTGTTGGTAACTGAGTTACCGACAGGTCTGCAGGTTTTCTGATAGGCCTGCCTGTCTTCTTTATTCATTTTTTTCCCATAGCACAGATATTTTGCGTGTGTTACACACGCAAAATATGTGCCCCATAAAAAAAAAATGAAAAAACAGGCAGGCCTGTCATAAAACAACCGAGGGCCCCCCCGACAAACGCGATCCCCCGCCGACGCTGCCCTTCCTGCAACTGAGTCGCCCCTTCCCCCCCCCGATAGGCACGTGAGTCACCCCCTGGCCCAACCCACCCCCTGACTGGCCCACTGCACCACCCCTGATTGGTCCACCCCTGGTCAGGCTGGGCCTGGCCCAACCTGGCCCGACACCTCCCCTGTATCTAAAAGTTGGGACAGGAGGGGTGCTCAGTCCCTACTGCTCCAGGCATCCTCCGAGGCTGGCCGGATGACCAGGCAAGGCCCTCCTCCTCCCCATACCTTAGTAGATCATTGGGAGCAGAAGGGGTGCTCAGTCCCTCCTGCTCCAGGCATCTTCCGCCACAAGTGCGGCCTTAGGCCATGCCCCAATGCATCATCATATGCAAGGGGAGGGGCCTAAGGCCCTTATTGGCTGAGGCACCTCGGGCTCCTCCTTTTGGAGGGGCACCTCAACCAATCAGGGACTTCCTTAGGGAGGAGTCTAAGGAAGTCCCTGATTTGCCATTGTTTTGGGTGGGATGATTTTAAAGGTTTAGATAGGTCGCCCCATTTAAGTAAGCCGTGCCCCATAGACAGGTTTGTAAACCCATGTATAGGCTGCGGCCTATATATGGGGAAATACGGTAATCATCTAAAGAGAGTTGGTCTCCTGCCATATCAACAAACGAGTACAGAGTTGTGAACAAGGTACAAACTTTATCTTGCTTTGCCTAGGTTACCAGATGTCCGGATTTCTCCAGAAATGTCCGGGGTCCAGACGGCTTTTCAAAACCTAGCACTTTATCCAGGTTTCCAAAAGCTTCCTATCAAAAATCACTTTGGGAGGGGATATCCGCGCATATGCCCATCTGTGGGCTGGGCTGGGAGCAGAACGGGGCGTGATGCAGGCAAAACGGAGCGGAACTGGACACATGGCCATGGGTCCGGATTTTCCTTCGGGAAAATCTGGTAACCCTTGCTTTGCCTTATAGAATACAGAGCTAAAAACCTCTCTTTAGGTCCTTTTCAATCTTCTGTTTACGTCCCTGGAAATCTCTCTGGCAATTTACAAACTTAGCTTCCTTCCTTGCAGGATACCAGCTGCAAACCTCTCTTTAGGTCCATGTAATTCTAAAGTCCATTCTGCTATTCTCTCTGGGCCTCTCCATCTCTCCAGCATTGTTTATTTTTAATTCCCCTCGTTGTATCACCCCTTCCTGATTGAGCTCCTCAGCTCTAGGTTTCTTAAGGTAACCTAGTGGGAAGTGGGCTTAAGGGGGACCAAGGTTATTTTACACATTCTTTCAAAAGCATCCATGGTTTTTTTGATTTTAAATCACCTTTGTCATCCTTTTCTAGTTCTTGTTGAGACGAAATGACCAGAAATGCACACAGTACTCAAGGTACAGTCACATCATGGATCTATATAGAGGCATACGTAATGATATTCTCAATTTTGTTCTCCGCCTCTTTTTCAATAATCCTTGACATAGCATTGACCTTTTTTTCTCAGACATTACACGGTAAACTGAACGTTTCAAAGTATTGTTCCCAATAATTCCAAGATCTTTTTCTTGAGTGGTAACTCCTAATTCAGTACCAATTTTGTTCAGCATTTTGTACCTGTACTTGGAATTAGTTTTTCTTATGTGCAATACTTCATACCTGTCCAAATTAATAAATTCATACAGTTAGATGCCCGGCCCTAGGGTTACCATATGGTGGATTGAGACATCTGGGTTTCACTTCCACTGAAAACAGTGGAAGTAAGGAGAACAGATTGAGACATCTGGGTTTTACTTCCACTGAAAGCCATGGAAGTAAAACCCGGATGTCTCAATCTGTTCTCTTTTTTTTTTTGGAGCCTTATGGTAACCCTACCAGTCCCCTGCTCTCCCAAGATTTTCCCCTTTTGGTTTTCCTTTCAGCTAATACCACAGCACCTACTGCACCTACTGCAATAGTTGAATTCTGGTATAATTTTCATGGAACACACATTAAAACTTGTATTAAACCAGGTTTAAAGGTATTCCATAATTTAAAGTTGAAGTGAAACAAGATTCCAAATGTAGGGGCTCTTTTACCAAACTTCAGCCTTAGTACACCCTTACATGGGTCTTCCCTAGGTGCCAAGGCTATTTTTACTGTGGGAGTACAATGGTCAAATTTCCTATTTTCCCATTAGCACATGAGCCCCCAATGCCACCTATTTTGTAGGTGGTAGGAACTCATGTGTCAAACATAATTATAGCCTTACTGAGTCAGACCAATGGTCCGTCAAGCCCAGTAGCCCATCCTTACGGTGGCCAATTCAGGTCACTAGTACCTAGCCAAAACCCAAGGAGTAGCAATATTGTATGCTACTGATCCAGGGCAAGCAGTGATATCCCCCATGTCTCTCTCAATAATAGACTAAGTACTTTTCCTCCAGGAAATTGTGCAAACATTTCTTAAAAGCAGCTACACTATCCGCTCTTACCACAACCTCTGGCAATGCATTCCAAAGCTTAACTATTCTCTGAGTGAAAAAATATTTCCCTGTAACTTCAAGTGTCCCCTAGTCCTTGTAATTTTTGATGGAGTGAAAAATCGATCCACTTGTACCCATTCTACTCCACTCAGGATTTTGTAGACTTCAATCATATCTCCCCTCAGCCGTCTCTTTTCCAAGCTGAAGAGCCCTAACCTTTTTAGTCTTTCCTCATACAAGAGGAGTTCCATCCCCTGTATCAACTTGGTCGCTCTTCTTTGAACTTTTTCTAGTGCCTCTATATCTTTCTTGAGATAAGGAGACCACAATTGAACACAATACTCCAGGTGAGGTCACACCATGGAGCGATACAGAGGCATTATAACATTATTAGTCTTAACCATCTATTTTTAATAATTCCTAACATCTTGTTTGCTTTTTTGGCTGCCACCACACATTAGGCGGAAGGTTTCATCATATTGTCTACAATGACACCCAGATCCTTTTCTTGGGTGTTAACCCTCAAGGTGGACCCTAGCATCTAGTAACTGTGATTCGGGTTAATCTTCCCAATGTGCATCACATTGCATTTGTTCACATTCAATTTCATCTGCCACTTGGATGCCCAGTCTGTAATAGTGAAACAGCACCACCCACTGGCAGGTTTTTAGGTAGAGGACTCCCACCTGCTTAGAGGGAACACTGTGCACATATGCACTTATTCTTACTCACACAAACACACACACACACACAATCACACATACAATTACACCTGACCAGTGACATAGTAAGGGGGAGTGGGAAGGGTGGACCGCCCCAGGTGCCGTCATGATTGGAGCGCCGGCACTTCTCCGCCCTCCCATGACACACTCGCACCCTCCCTTCCCTCGTACCTCTTCAAATCTTCATCAGTGTGAGCAAGTACTCTGGCTTGCAGCTCATGCCAGCTTGGCTCCCTCTGAAATCACTTCCGGGTTGTGGGACCACGAAGTGACATCAGAGGGAAAGCCAAAGCTGGCGCCCCAAAGATTTAAAGAGGTATGGGGTGGGAAGGGAGGGCACAAGTGTGGCATGTGGGGTACAGAAGAAGCGGGGGGTGGGGGGCTGAGAGGAGGGCACAAGGGGGGCAACTCCTAACGTCAAAACTCCACTGCACCTGACTCAGAATGTGTGTAAATGTGTTCACCTACTTTTTCTGGAGCAATTTTATGAAAAGCACATTGATTCATACATTGATACACCTGAATGTATTTAGATTTATTTTGGAAGAGCAAGGAAATAACGTAGCCTCCATTTCCATCTTGGTAGAGCGCCACAAGTAAACTGAAACTTTTCAGTATGATGATTGTGATTCAAAGCAATGGGAGAAGGTTTTCTCTTTATTATTTCCCATTCTCATAGCAACATGGGTCAATTCATTTTGCGTCATTACCCATTCTTATTATAATTTTTCTCAGAATTTCACTGTCTTTATATTCTGTGACAAGACTACAATGAGACTTTAGAAAAAACACTCACAATATTAATTCAATGCAAGACCATATTGAAAGCTAAAAAGTGCCACAGGTTCATTTTTATGATAAGTAGACTATACTCTTTAGAATAAGACTGTTTTCCAGTTCTATAAAACTGCTCCAAAGAACAGGTTTAGTACAGCGATGAATGCCAACAGTGCAGTTTGGAACTGCTAGTTACAGAAATTGTACACTTCCTGTAAGCATTCAAGCATCAAAGTGCACCAACACGGGCCATTACGACATGCAAGACAGTTTTCTAAAGCTTTTCTACTCTAATTTTGGGAGGTAAAAAAATTGGTCCCTTTGAAAATGAACTAGGATTAATTCCTAAATTTGGGGGGCCCTTGATTCAATATTATCCTAGATGGGGGAGTCTGAAAAGTAAGTAGCCTTAGGGGCGGATTTAGGTTATAGAAATAAAGTTAGGAGTTTAACACTGATTTTCAGTACTAGGCACCTAAATGGTGTCAGGTCAAAAGCGCGCCGGGACAAAGGCGCGAGCAGACAACTGAGCGCAGCGCGGAGGCGCACGCCGAAAAAAAAGACTGTTTTTAGGGGCTACGACGGGGGGGTGTGGGGGGGAACCCCCCACTTTACTTAATACAGATCATGCCGCATTGTGGGGGCGTTGTGGGGGCGTTGTGCCTCTAAGAAGTTGACACCTATTGAGTTAGGTGCCTAATGACTAATTTTATTTTTATTTTTAATCAGTCTTTAATAGTATTTTTTAAATGGTGATTTCAATTATCAGTGCCGATTAAGAAAATTAAATTAGGCACCTAGATCGGCTAGACATGCCGATCTAGGCATTAACTTCAGGCACCATTTATAGAATCTGGACCTCAATGCCTTATAGGAAAAGAGTCGTTAATTTAGGTGGGTTCATAGACAGTAACGCGTAAGACAAAGGCGCGTGCCGACAACTGAGCGCAAGACGGAGGTGCGCGCCGAAGAAAAATACTTTTTAGGGGCTGCGATGGGGGGTTTTGTTGGGGAGCCCCCCCCACTTTACTTAATACATATCGCGGCGGCGTTGTGGGGGGTTTGGGGGTTGTAACCCCCCACATTTTACTGAAAACTTAACTTTTTTCCTGTTTTTAGGGAAAAAGTTATGTTTTCACTAAAATGTGGGGGGTTACAACCCCCCAAACCCCCCACAACGCCGCCGCGATATGTATTAAGTAAAGTGTGGGGGGGCTCCCCAACAAAACCCCCCATCGCAGCCCCTAAAAAGTATTTTTCTTCGGCGCGCACCTCCGTCTTGCGCTCAGTTGTTGGCACGCGCCTTTGTCTTACGCGTTACTGTCTATGAACCCACCTAAATTAACGACTCTTTTCCTATAAGGCATTGAGGTCGATTCTATAAATGGTGCCTGAAGTTAATGCCTAGATCGGCATGTCTAGCCGAACTAGGTGCCTAATTTAATTTTCTTAATCGGCACTGATAATTGAAATCACCATTTAAAAAATACTATTAAAGACTGATTAAAAATAAAAATAAAATTAGTCATTAGGCACCTAACTCAATAGGTGTCAACTTCTTAGAGGTAGACGCCTACAGCAAGTTGGTGTGGTTAGGGGCAGATTCAGGGCAGAATTTGGATGTGGTTTGACTTAGGCTGCCAATAGGCACCTAACTTAGGTGCACTCATTTCGGCCAAAAGCGCCTAACTTAGTTGCACTCATTTAAGCCAAAGGCGCCTAACTTAGGTGCACTCATTTAGGCCAAAAGCACCTAACTTAGTTGCACTCATTTAAGCCAAAGGCGCCTAACTTAGGTGCACTCATTTAGGCCAAAAGCGCCTAACTTAGGTGCACTCATTTAGGCCAAAAGCGCCTAACTTAGTTGCACTCATTTAAGCCAAAGGCGCCTAACTTAGGTGCACTCATTTAGGCCAAAAGCGCCTAACTTAGGTGCACTCATTTCGGCCAAAAGCACCTAGCTTACTTGCACTCATTTAAGCCAAAGGCGCCTAACTTAGGTGAACTCATTTAGGCCAAAGGCGCCTATCTCAGGAGCACTCATTTAGGCCAAGGAAATCCTGGCCTAAATGGAAGTGTCGCTAAACTTTCAACACCTACTGGCACCTAAGTCTGCTTAGGCGCCGCTAAGCATGATTCTGTAAACGGTGTCTAACAGATGATTGACAATTGTGCTCAGTGGTGCCTAGCAGTTAGGTACCACTTACAGAATCAGGACCTGAAAGCCCTTAAAGCATTTTTCTATATTTTGCCTGTTAGCACCATGAGAGCTATTTTGGGAGTGTAACATAGGTGGAGAGTGGGCATGAAAGATTTATCCAGTTAGCATATTAGGATTAGCACATTCTGACTGTATAAGGCTGGGTTAATAGAGCCCTTAGCGCCTCCTAAATAAAAGGCTATTAGTGCTCCCACATTAATTTTTGCAAGTACTATATGGTAATAGCAAACATTGATGCATGACTAGCAAAAAAAAGCCTTGATAGCAAAAAAAAAAAAAAAAAAAGGCTTGAAAATATGTCACTGGGCTCAGCACACAGAAATGTCCCACATTAGAATGTGCCAAGCCCAGAGTTTATCAAACTTTAATAAAAGGGTCCCTTAGATTCCTAAATCAAAGACTAGCAGATCAGATTTCTTTGGTTTTTTGGATGGTGATTTAATTTATGAACTGCTTCAATTGTTTTTATTAACATGTAAGTGGGATATAAACTTGTATGTATATATATATATGTATATATTAATTAATAATTATTTAGAGGCATCAAAGGTAACAATGGTAGTACCACTGACAAAATGCACTCATTCAAGTCTCCATTTGAAAGGAAGTTATGGAATGAGAGGGCATAGGATGAAATTAAGAGGTGATAGGCTCAGGAGTTATCAAAGGAAATACTTTTTTTATAGAAAGGGTGATAGATGTGTGGAACAGTCTCCCGGAAGAGACAAGAGACTGTGGTAGATGTGTGGAACAGTCTCCCGATGGACACAAGAGACTGTCTGAATTCAAGAAAGCCTGGGATAGGCATGTGGGATCTCTCGGAGAGAGGACGCAATAATGGATGGGCCATTTGGCCTTTATCTGCCATCATGCTTCTATGTTTCTATTCTAGATGCTTCAATATGAAGTATAAAGCCCAACCTTCTCCAGGATTTAATAAAGTCTTACTATCATGCTCTTGCAAAGTCATGGAAGCAGCAATATGAAAAGCTAAAAAATACAGAGATTTTTTTTAATGCTCCCCCCCCCCCCCCCCCCCCCGACAAAGATTCTAGATTGATGGACCACATCAGAAAAAACTGTCTACAAGAAAAGTCACTCCCCAGCTATGTGGGTGTAATATATGCATACCCTCTTCCAAAATATGCAATTCTTCTTGCTAGCTCTATCAACCTAAGCTCAGGAACAGTTCTCATACAAGAATGGTATTTTAGAAAGAATGGGAAATTGGACATCTGAAGTTCAACTGTTATTTTAGAACAGTATGTGCCGATGAAAAGGCTTTCTAAAATACATGATGCAACTATATGCAACTACATGCAACAGGAACAGCCATTTCAAAAACAAACCCATTGTTAAAATGGACAGTGAAGCAACAGATGATGCACAGAGATGTCCATCAATTTCCACCTTCTCCTAAGTTGCTGAATGCACAAACTCATCCTAACAATAGTGTGTGCTTTGTACCAAGGAAGCTGGCCTTTTGCATACAATCTGCTGTGAAGAAGTGCATAATCCTCTTAGTTCCAAGGTCAAATTCTCATCAAATTAGAGCTACTCATATAGCAACTATAGTATTTATTTATTCAATTTTTTTAGCCCACCCTCCCAAAGGAGCTCAGAACGGGTTACAAATCAGGTACTCAAGCATTTTCCCTCTTTCCTGGCAGGCTCACAGTCTACCTAATATGCCTGTGGCAATGAAGGATTAAGTGACTTGCCCAGGGTCACAAGTGCAGGGTTTGAACCCACAACCTCAGAGAGCTGAGGCCATAGCTCTAATCACGACGCCACCTTCTCCTTACTCTCTTGAAATCTGAATCAATGACTAGAGTCTCCAAGGCATCTACCTGATCCTCTCTTCCTACTGCCTGGGCCAGTGTGTGTGACTCAGTTCTGCTTGTTCATGGAAAAAGCAATGTGGCTTGCCTGGTACACCATCAAAAGGGCACCAGACTTTGGCGTGGCGACATTTGCGCGCAGGACATAAGTGTGCCACTGCTTTTAAGCCTTTCTGTTAGAGCTATAAGGGGGGTCCTTTCACTCTCTTTGGGGGGGGCTGGGGAGGTTCCCCCAAGTACACTGAAAACTCCTGTTATCCTTTCCGTTTTCACTGTTTGGGAGTTTTCAGTATAGTGGGGGGGTTCCCCCCTCCCCATCCAACGGGAGCACGAGGACTTACATTATAAGCACCTAAGTTCTTTACTGAATCATGCTTAGCGGCGCCTAATTCTCCACCCCTAAACACACCTACTTTGGTGTTAGGCGCTGCTAGGTGCCATATGATAGGCACCTATCTTTTGTAAAATGGAGCCTAAGAAGATATGTAGGTGCCTATCTCCCAATTAATTTTTTCAAATTATGAGCTTGTTACTAATGGAGTTAGGCGCCTATTTATTTAGATGTCTATCTTTAGGCACCTCTTATAGAATTATACCTATAATTCCTCCCACTTCCCCGAGAGTTGTCTGTGATGAGCTCAAGAACTAACTGAGAAGCTGCGGAGACCCCCCTGGTTATGGGAAGGGCTATGTATACTCAGAATTTTGCACTAAAAGTTCACGTTCTGGAAGAGCAATTCCTTTCCAGTATTATCAGATGAAATCACCCAATACTGTGCCTTATAAATCATGCTATCTACAGAAAACATCTGCTACTGGTAAGAAACACTGCTTTTTCCACCTGTAAAACATGCTTCGCACAGAGAAAATACTTAATAAAATTACCCCTTACACTTTCAGTTAACGTCTGAGACATTGCCTAGACAATCAGATGTTTGTACAGCTCTTTCTCAGCTTGAGCACTTATGCCAGAAGCATCAATGATTATAGTTACTGTAACATTAGTAAAATATACATCCAAGCATGGAGAAAATGTTTCTTGAAAATGCTGACTCATGGAAATCTGATTCAGCGCTTACCATAGGAACAATTAAGCCATTTATTTCTAAAATAGGAAAAAGAACATTATTTCTAAATCTCTTAGGATAGCAGAAAAAATAAAATAAAATAAAGAAGTTTGACAGCCTGAACTAAATAGCAATGTGGGTATGTGCTTACTACCAGATGACAGCTGTGGTTTGCGCTATGAGATGAATCATATTGCGAGTGCTTGTTTATTGATAATAAATCTGTATCAAAGCACGGTGCAATGAATAAGAGCAAACTTTGTATTATAACTTTACTCTCTTTTACCTCATCAGTTTTCCCTATCACTGACCAAAACACTCAGGGCTCCTTTTACTAAGGCGCGCTAGCGTTTTTAGTGCACGCAGGATATTACCACACGCTACGCGGCTAGAACTAACGCCAGCTCAATGCTGGTGTTAAGATCTAGCACGCACGGCAATGTAGCACACACTATTCCGCGCGTTAATGCCCTAACACAGCTTAGTAAAAGGAGCCTTTAGGGGTAGAGTCAAGAAAATGCACCGATTAGGCATGAAAAATATTGACACTAAGGACCGGATTCCCGACAAGCTGCTGAAAGTTAATCTCTGACAGACGCCTAGATTGTGCTTACTGGCATCTAATTCTAGGGTTTTAATTGGTTCTAAGTGACGCTATAATTGGTCGTGCCATTAAAAAAAAAAAAAAAACTTCGTCAAAACAAAAAATTAGGCAGTGCTAGGCAGTTTCTGAGACCGGCGCATAGGTCCACAGCACCTAGCATCGACTAGTGATGTTGAAGCCCAGAAGTGGGCATGTTTAGGGGCGGCGCCAGACTTCGGCGTCACTAGCTGATGCTAGCTGTGATTTGGCAAGGACCCTAAGGGCCTGATTCTCCAAAGTGCGTCCCGATTTTAGGCAGCTGTAGGCTGGCCAATCAGACCTTAGACTTAGTGGGGATGGGCGGACCCGCTATGCCTAAGGCCTGATTGGTCCAGGCTTCTAGAGCCTGGGCCAATCAGGCCTTAGGCTTCGGCGGAATGGGCCGGGAAGAGGCGGGCCCGCCTCATTTTGACGAGGCGGGCCTGCCGGCTGGACGGGCAAGAACCGTCTGGCCTTAAGAAAAGGTTAGTTTGGTGGGGTGGAGGTTTGGGGGTTGTTAGCGCCGGGGGGGAGGGTGCGTCTTCGTGCAGGAGGGATTGGGCACCCTCCTGCCAACGATCGATATTGTCGGGGGGGGAGGGTGCGTCTTCGGGGGCGTAGGGCAGGGCTTAGGCGTCTTGCGGGTCTCCCTAGGCTCCCGGAGGCGCCTTCAGGCCTGCCTGGGGAGCATTTTTTTTTTAAAACGTGCATCCCAATTGGCTGATTAGACAGCTGTAGGACACCTACAGCTGCCTAAAATCGGGACGCACTTTGGAGAATCAGGCCCTAGGTGCTGGAAATGTAGGCCTGTAAAACCCTGGCCTATGTTTCCATGGCCTAAGGAACTCACTGGGCGCTGGTATCCCCGATTCTGAAAGCAGTGCCTGGCCATGATTGACACGTGACTGGCACCTGTTTTCTAGGTGCCTGCCGCAGCAGGTGCTACTTACAGACGAAGCCTCATTTACAGAATCACATCTATCAGCACCTAGCGACTTAGGCTCTGGTAGGCATTTTAATGTTAGCCAACAGTATATTAAGCCAGGGTTTTCCTAGCCTAATTTACTGGTGCCTAACTCAGATGCCTACTAATACCTAAGTCATAAAAGGGTCCTTTTACTAAGGTGCGCTAGCCCTTTTAGCACACGCTAACGCGTCCATTATATTCTATGGACGTGTTAGCGTTTAGTGCGCACTAATATTTAGCGTACTCTAAAACAGCTAATGCGCCTTAGGAAAAGAGGGGGGATAATGCATATTCTCCGTTTCTAACCATGCCTACTTTGGGGTAGGTACTAGTAGGCACCTCCGTTTAGGCATTGGTAGATGCTGCGCTAAGGTCCGCGCAGAACTCAGAACTGTTTTTTTTAAATTAGCTTTTAATGGCGTGGTCAATTACCACGCCACTTAAGCAATTTTGAGTTCCGCGTGGAACTCGGTAGGTGCTGCTGATCTAGTTGTCAAGCGGCACCTAGCCTAGGTGCCATTTATAGAAGAAACCTTCTAATTCTATGAAAAGCATTAACAATTGACCCCCCCCCACACACACACACACACACACTCACACTTTTATGAAGCTAATACCACCGCAACCGACGATAAAAAAGCCTAATGCGGCTTCATAAAAGGGGGCCTGTGTTTGCAATTTCGGTTGCATACCCAAATTGTGTGCGGAATTAAATTGAATAAGAAGCTAATTAGCAGTGATACTTTACATTTTAACAAGCAATTATTGGTGCTAATTAGAATCAGTGTGTGTAAATGTAGGCACAGGATCTGTTGTGTTGTCATAAGTTGTATGAACAAGGATTTGTGTTGCCCAAGTTTTCTTAACCAGGAAGAATAGCTGGGCAGGCAGGATCTAGGTCTCTTGTGTATTTGGGCACAGGGAAAAACAATGAAAAGAAGGACCAAGAGCATTTCTCTCCCATCTTCCTGCCATATGTGGTGCTGAGCTGTCAACACATCAGTAAAGGAATTCTACTTGCTACTGATGTAACAGATTCCTGACATCAAATGGTATGCAAATTATTAGGATGAATCTAGAGAAAGATCAAAAGTACATTAGTTCCCACAGTGAAAGAAAATATAACCAGCAGCAAAGTTATGTTAATTTATTTTGTCCTCTACCTATAAATAATTTTGACCTCTTTTAGGGAGAGATTTATCAAATTGTGATAATAGGCTAATGTGTCTTGCCACAAATGAATGCATGCTATTAGTCAAATTAACGGGACATATGGACTAACAATCAGACCTACTGGTTAATATGACTATAACCTTTATTTAATAAATACTAGGAGGTCCTTTCACTAAGCTGCAGTAAGCACTTGAATGCTCAGGCATCCTGTGGTAAGTTACTATTCTGTGTGCGTAAACTGCATTCTAAAAAATATTTCTATTTTTCCCACAGAGACGGTGTTTTGGGTCTCCAGAACTGTATGCTTGGGTGCATAGGGAGGCCAGTAGGAAAAAGGAAGTATTGATGCCCCTGTATAAGATTCTGGAGAGACCTAATTTGGAATATTGTATACAATTCTGGAGATTGCATCTTCAAAAAGATATAAAAAGGGTGGAGTCTGTCCAGAGGAAGGCTACTAAAATGGTGCGTGGTCTTTGTCATAGGGCATATGGATCAGACTTAAAGATCTCAATCTGTAATCTTTGGAGGAAAGGCGGGAGAAGGGAGATATGATAGAGACATTTAAATATCTACCTGACGTAAATGTGCATGAGTCGAGTCTCTTTCGTTTGAAAGGAAGCTCTGGAATGAGAGGGCATAGGATGAAGTTAAGAGGTGATGGACTTTGGAGTAATCTAAGGAAATACTTTTTTACAGAAAGGGTGGTAGATGCATGGAACAGTCTCCCAGAAGAGGTGGTGGAGACAGAGACTGTGTCTGAATTCAAGAAAGTATGGGACAGGCACGTGGGATCTCTTATGGAAAGGAGGAGACATTGGATGCTGCGGATGGGAAGACTGGATGGGCCATTTGGCTTTTAACTGCTGTGATGTTTCTAATATGGAAAACTGGCCATTTTCCTGCTCTGGTAATAATGGTTTTAGCAAATGGGAAAAACTTTTATAAGGGCCTGCTAAGGCCAATATGCTGTTTAATAAAAGGACCCCTGGGTGGTTAACATGGTTTTTAACATATTATCTATGAATATAGAGCTGAAAAAATATGGTATGATAACAGTGCATGCTACCTCCCACCTTGGGGTAATTTTATTTATTTGTTTATTAGTGTTTAAGCCCTAGATTAACGGGTGCTAGAATATATAGACTTATATATATAGACATATATATAGACTTAACAGATCACAAAATTTAATGAAAACTTACCGTGTGAGCTGTCTGTCTGTATTTCTTTTTTTCTTTCTCTCTCTCCCCTTGGCCGCTAGCTGTCTGTCTGTATTTCTTTTTTTCTTTCTCTCTCTCCCCTTGGTCGCTAGCTGTCTGTCTGCCTTTTTTTCTTTCTCTCTCTCCCCTTGGCCGCTAGCTGTCTGTCTGTCTTTTTTTCTTTCTCTCTCTCCTTGGCCACTGGTTGTCTGTCTGTCTCTCTGGCCCCTGTCTGTCTGTCATTCTTTCTGTTTGTCTCGCTCCCTGGCTCCCTGTCTGTCTTTCTTTCTTTCTGTCTATCTCTCTCCCTGACCCCCTGTCTGTCTGTCTTTCTTGCTTTCTGTCTCTCTCCCTGCCTGCTGCCTTTCTGTGTGCATCTGTCTTTCGTTCTTGTGCGTTGCCTGCCTGTCTTTCTGTCTCTCTCTGTGGCCCCCTTCTGTTTCCCCCCAGAACAAACCAAGATTGCTGCCTTTCCCCAGCACATCTCTCCCCCCAAAGCATAGCAAGTTTGTTCCCTGGCCACCTTTCCCTCTCCCCCCACCCCCACTTCCTTGTGCAGCAGCAGCATTTCCTTCCCATCCTTCCCTGTGCAGCAGCACCCCTTCCCTGCTCCCCCTGTCCTGCAGTAGGCCTTCTCCCTTCATTTTACCTCCCCCCTGTTCACCAGCACCCCTTGCCTGCAACCCCTGTCCTGCAGTAGCCCTCCCCCCTTCCCTGGTTTTCATTCTCCCTCTTTCCCTCTGTCTCCCCAAAAGGTTGCTGCTTCAGCATTCCCCCTATGGTCTCACACAGGCGTCGGCAGCATTTCCCCCCCCCCCCTCCGCGGTCTCACACAGCCATCAGTAGTGTTTCTCATCATCCCTCCCCTCTCCTCCCGGGTCTCACACAGCCATTGGCAGTACAACATTCACAACTCGCTGCTCCTGCTTGCTTCGGTCCTTCGTCACTGCTGGTTCCCACCTACTGCCTTTTTGCGCGAAGGCAGGAGCAGGACCCGGCAGCAAGGAAGGCCTGAAGCAAGCAGGAGAAGCCTTAAAGCGACGTCAGCAATGGGGAAAATCGGCACCTCAGGCTCCTCTTATGCGCCACAAACCAAACTGCCACAGGCTCCACCACCGCACACGTGCCGCTTGCTGTACTGCGCATGTCTGACATGGAGACATACATCACAGATGCAGAAATCATGCTATTTCAACTGTGCATGCGTAGGTAAGGGTTTTACTATATTAGATTTATTGGGTTTTGTCTATCGTCTTTTTATGAAGACATTCACCCAAAGCATTTTACAGTACATTGAATAGTACAATAGTATTACAGGATTTTTTTTTATATATATAAAGGTCTTTTTTATGAGCTTAAAAGGACTTTTACAAAATTACCCCAAGGGTTATCCTCCTAATTCTATATAGTGTGCCGTAAGTTAGGCTCCAAATAGGAGCCTATCTTTAGGCCCTCGAACAGGCACCAAACAGGGAAAAATAATAGGGCCTAATCACATTTAGACACTTTTTTATAAGTTAGCACCTAAGTGCTTTAGCATGTAACTGCAAAGAGGACATGCATGGGGGTGTGGCATGTACTGGTCACACACTTAAGTGCCAGATTTAAAGAATATTGTCATTTGTGTGACTAGGTACTAACATTTAGGTGCTAACATATATTCCTGATTTATATATGGTGTAAGCATTGATGTCTACCACACAGATATGGGGTGCCTGACTTTTAGTGAATTGCCCCCAGAAGCAGCTAGGAAACAGGAAAAATTTCACCCGATATACTGTAGCTGTAGACTTCCTCATTGGCTCCAATTGCATATTAGCATTTAAACATATAATAATAATAATAACAACTTTTATATACCGCAATACCATTTCATTTTATTTTCTATATTTTAAGAGTTAGCCAACATCAAAATGCATGTTTCGCTGTCTGCGTCAGGGCTGGGTTTATCTAATAAACATTTCAAGAATAAACTAAGATAAACTACTGCTCTAAAATATCATCATATTAGAAAGCTTATATATTAAACTATTGTAATAACATACCTATTGGGTTTTCACCATAGTTCTTATACTGTTCGTATTCCATAAAATGGCGCTTCAATGTTCAAAACAGCCCAACTGCTCTTAAACTGGCCAATGACATCACTACATCTAAACGTGTCAATTAAGCTCACTACTACTATATAAGAGACATCCAGTCTAATTCTGCATTTAACCCATAAGATTCTAATGAATTAAGTTCAAAACTCCAACGTTGCTCTTTGCAATTTAACAAATATTCAATGTCACCTCCCTCCCACCCAGACAATATTTGTTCCAGAATTCTCCATTTAAAGTCTAGAGTATCATGACCTTCCTGCTCCCAATGAGCAACCATGGGTGCTAATTCTTTTTTATTTTTCAGCCTGGACATATGTTCAGTTAAGCATGTCCTAATAGCCCACATAGCTCTCCCAATATATAATTTGTTACAAGCATATATTAATCACATAAATAACACAGCTAAAAGAGCAAGACGTGTTGGTATGGGACCATATTTTACAATCACTATTTGAAGGAACCCAAAAGGGACCTTCTAAAGGCCTGCCGTTACAAAAGATACCTGAACAGAACTCTAGCCTTCCAAGCAGGTCATCTAAATGATTTGGCTGAGCAATATTATCTCACATTCCTCATCCTACCTAAACTTCAGAAAATTATTAAAAACTAACCTATTTAACTGATGTGTAGCCTAAGACCCCTTACCCGACCCTTGCCCCCTAAGATCTCTTTTTTTCTTACTTTGCTTCCTGCTCACCGTACATTTGACCCCTTATATTGTACCTGTTCCAAGCTTACATATATTAATTGTATCTGTATCTGCTGATTGTACCCATTCGCTGATTGTCCAGCCCTTCTTTATTGTAAACCGCCTCGAACTACTATGGCTTTGGTGGTATATAAGAAATAAAATTATTATTATTATTATTATATACACCATTGGCAAGTTCCACATTTAACATGACCACTTATTAATGTTATGTCCGCTGAATAATCTATATGTTTATAAGTGAGTATTTCCCAATTTGTAAGCAAAAATCGGGGGAGATGTTAATTCCTCATGTATTGTTTGAACAGGCCAGTGTTTCATAATTATAGCTTTAATCTCTGCTGATTTAGAAGAAAATGAAAACACAGCATCTCTATCTTGTCAACATCTGTACGTTCTCTATATTGTAAAATCAAATCCCCATTCACATATTTCACCCGTAAATATGCCTTCCTAATTACCGCTACTTCATAGTAGTGATGTAAAAATCTTTGTTGCATAGATTTTGAAAGGATCTTAAATTCAGCAATAGAGGAGCAGATGCGTCTAACACTAATTGGTAAACTTTGCTTTAAACTCAATGGATGAAAACTGTGATAATGGAGATATGAATTTCTTGTCACAGGTTTCTGATACAAGGTAGAACTCAATTTATTACCATGTGGGTTCAAATGGACATCCCAAAATATCTATTCTATCCCTACCACAAGTGATGGTAAATGGTATGTGAACATTAATTCCATTTAGCCATTGAAAAAATTGCTGCAATTTATCTTCTGTACCTGACCATATAAAAATTATATCATATAGGGACCTCTTCCAAAAAATAATGGATTTAAAGTGCTCCGATGGAAAAATACAGGTCTCTTCAAAAATAGTCATAAACAGCATAGCAACAGATGAGGCTAAAGAAGCACCCATGGCTACCCCTTGAATCTGCTCATAGAACTGTTTCTGAAAAAAGAAATAATTACTTTTAATAACAAGAGTTGTTAACTCCATCAAAAAGGCTGTAGAGATCCGCTGAGGTTCTAACCTAGCTTGCAATAAAGGATTGACCACTTCTAGAGCTTCTTGTTGGGGAATTTTAGTGTATAAAGATACAATATCTAGAATCACTAAAATCACTTCCTCAGGAAGAGTTACTTGTTGTACCAACTGTAGCAAATGTGTAGTATCTTGTAAATAAGATTTCATAAGCTTAACCTCAGCTTGCAAAAAAGTGTCTATAAATTGACCTAATGGTTCAAGAACCGAGTTTCTCATAGACACAATGGCCAGATTCTGTATAGGATGCCCGGTCTCAGAAGACCCCTAAGTGGCTTTTGAGAATTGCGTCTTTCCTCATGGACAGATGCCTAAGCCTGCCTAACCATCACGATTCTCTAATCGTCATCCATGTCAGAGGCACCGGTTAGAGAATCGTGTTGCCACTGAGCTGATTGTGGAAAAGGAATCTCCCTGCCACGATCAGCTTAGTGGCTGCAGCAGAGACCCCCCCCCCCCCCAGATACCCCCCGATCTTAGGAGGGGTTCTGGCAGGAGGGACTGGGCATTCCTCCTGCTGGTGGATGTCTCGGGGGGAGGGGGGGACAGAAAGAACTGGGCACAACAGGATCTCCTACACAGGTGGGCTGGCTCTGAGAGCGAGCCACAACACCTTCCTCAGCCATGCATCCTGGATGTCCCCATGGGTCATCCTCCTCCACCACACACAGCCTCCACACTCTCACCGATGCACCACCTTCATCCTGAATGAATCACCAGATGGAAACAGCGATCCCCACCGCTTTCAGCTCTCCCACCGCATTGGGTCACCAAATATCAATAAAGGGAGGATTCACAGAGTTTGTGGCAAAGAGATTGTTTATTACAAGCAATTGTTATGCATCAGAATGGTACAGTTTTGAGAATGCAATACAAATAATGCCTGCTTTACACAGAAGGATTAATAAATACATTTGGTGGAACAATCCTCCAGGGGTCTTTGAACATTGCCCCAAAAGATACATGGGTTATGATATAAATTATTAAATGAATCCCCGCACCCCCCCCCCCCCGAGTTTTACCGCACCGCACTGGGTCAAAGCACACCTTCAGGCAACATCAATCAGAAGTGGCCTCCCTAAAGAACATTCAAACCAATGCACCAGTTCTACCTTCCTCTGCCACTCCAAACATTAGTTTACCTCCACCGTGGCATTGGATCCCCCAACAAGGGTTGCTGCTGAAAACAAACTCCGTCCCTGCGTGACCCTATCCAGCACATCCAACACCAACAGCATAGAATCAGCGACAAGCAGGGGACCACCAGCAATAACAGGAAGGCAGTTGGAGGTTTTCCGACGTTAACGGTCAAAAAGGAAGGACCAGCAATAAAACTTAAAGCCTTCATCTATGCAGTTCAGATCAAAAATGGACAAGTTAACCAAAATAACAAAATAAGAGTAAACTAATTAAATATAAAGAGAACAAGAATAAACAAAAAAAGCAAAAAGATTGCAGGAGGTACCAGAATGCACAATCTAGCCTGGCACCATCTTGAAAAAAAAAGTACTGGTTTGTGTGCATTAATGTGTGATTAGTAATACTTAAAACTGTATAACTGCTGGATGATTAAAAAGCCTGTCAGGTCTTTATCTACCGTTATCTACAATGGGGCTCATAATCGAAAAAGGAAAAACGTCCAAAAACCGGCCTAAGTCGGCACTTGGATGAACATTTCCCAAATAAGTCCAAGTGCCGATAATAAAAACGGGTTTTGGACATTTCTAAACAACCTAGACCTGCATAGTGCCGCTGAATGACCAAAGCTAAATGGGGCATTTTGGGAGGAGTGTCGATGGCGGGAGTTGGGCGGGACATGGGCTGGCTTAGACTTAGTCGTACAGCATGTATAACCGAAAGTTATACAGGCTGGGATCGATGGAACTTGGACGTTGTGACTTAGACCAGTGTTCTTCAACCTTTTGACAGCTGTGGACCTGCGGAAATAAAATAATTACCGGTCTGCAGACCAGCAGTTGAAGAAGACTGGGCTAAGTCGTAGGCCAGACCCCGCCCATCTCTACCCAATCTGTACCCCAAACCCTGCCCCCATAATAGTACTAATTGGAACACCATTTTTTCCATTCATTTTTCATATATACACACACAGTATAATTGTATTAACAACACATAATAGTTAACCACAACATTAAACTACACAAAGCACACTGTATGCTTCTCAATATTCATTCCTATCAGAACACAGATAACACCATGCAAATATGGGACCAAAAACTGAAAGTATTAATATATACAAACAAACCCTAAGATAAAAGACTCTGCATGCAGTACAACCCAAGAGGAAAAGAAACAAATGCATTTTTCCCTGAACAGACAGCAAATGTAAATCAATCACTAAATTAAAAAATAAAATCATTCCCCCTACCGTTGTTGTCGCCCTCCCTCCATGTTGTGCCTTGCCTTCTGGCTTGCCCCCCGGTGTTATCTTCGGGCCGGCTCCCTCTTCCTCAGTGCTGCAGTGCACAAAGCTATGGGCAGCAGCTCCTCACGCATCCTGCGCCTCATCTGGAAGTCTTCCCTCTGACATCAGAGAGAAGGCTTCTGTTTCAGGCGCAGGACACGCGTAGGAGCCTTTGCAGCACTGAGGAAGAGGGAGGTGACCGAAGACAATGCCACATCGATTGCATCGTGGACCGGCGGCTGAAGAGCACTGTCTGGGGCCTGATGCACGTGCCAGCCCTGTGGACCGGCAGGAAATTTCTGTGGACCGGCACCGGACCATGGACCGGTGGTTGAAGAACACTGACTTAGACCATGTAAATCATGGTCTAAGTCGCAAAAACCCACCTAAAGTCACCAGATAAGCACTGCAAACACATAAAACAGACCCCACACACTACCCCAGTGATCACCGATCCCCCCCATAAAAATATTAATCACACCTTTAAAATTCAGCCTCCAGACCATCGCCGCCTGGTATAGGAAAGCCTAGTCATCCAGCACAGAGGCGGCTTAAGTCGTCTTGGGGGTGGGTTAGGGACCCTTAGAGAGGAGGACCCATGCCCATAAGCCCCTGTATTGATACTTAAACATGTGTACTCTCCTATACACCCCCAAAACCCTTTTTTACTGGCATATAAGTAGCTCCCGCAGCCATAAGGGCTATTGGGGTGGTAGAAAAGTGGTTCTAGGGGGATTCTGGAGGTGGTTTGGGGAGCTCACCATGACCTATAAGGGAGCTGTAGTGGGGAGAAGACATGGCACCCTTTTAGTGAAGTTCACAGCAGTGCCCTGTAAGGTACCCCACTATTTAGGCGCCATGTCTGGGTGTTCAGTCCATCACTTTGCAGACCCCTCCCACATCCAACAGGGCTTGTTCTAGGCATTTTTGACTTGGACGAAAAGTTAGACGAAAATGTGGTATAAAGATGGACGCTTTAGCGACTTGGACGATAAGGCCAGCAGGACGTATAGTTAGACGATTTTCGAAACAAAAAAAATTACGTATTTTTCGAAAATATGTCCTAGGCTGCTTTTTACTTTGGACGACTTGTGACTTAGACAAAAACGGACTTAGACGTCCCTTTCGATTATGCCCCTCCACGTTACTATGTTAGACTGATGTTCTGGGACTGCATGTAAGGAAAATAGTTTTCTGTGGGCTGCTCAGGGGTAGAATCTGCAGTGAGAATTTAAAAATTCTATTTAAAAAATGTTTAAATTCTGCAGAACATTGCAACAATTTGAATACTTTTTTTTTTTTAAATACTGCGTGTCTTTCTAACGTTTTTAAAGTGAATAGTGGCACTTCATACATACCCTTTACCAAGGCAGATTCATCTTTCACACACCAAGTAAGTTCACACTCTTTACACTCTCTCCATTTTATGGCAACTTATAAATTTTAGAATAACTGGTATTTGTAAAATATAATCTACAAAGGCATAACGTTTCCAGGGGAGGGGCTTTATTTATTTACTTTTTAATCTTTATTAATTTTCAAAACTAATACAAAGTGCCAGGAATTATACAGACAATAATCAACGTAAGCACTTAAATTCCATCAATAACAATGCAGAAGAAAAATATCCCTCCCCTCCCATCCAACAATTTAATCAAGAAATAAATAAACCAAAAAGATATCCCCCCACCCCATCCTGGATATGTATAAAAATAAAAACAAAAATAAAATAAAAGGTAACTATTTTGAAGTAACAAAAGATGTCAACGGGCCCCAAACCAAATTTTAAAAAATTGCTATGCCCCAACATATCAGCATTCATCTTTTCATATTTGTAACCTAAACATAAACTGGCCCACCAAAAAGGAAAGTTGAGGCGGTCGCAATTTTTCCAATTGCGGGTTATCATTTGTAAACTAAACTAAACTAAACCTTGGGTTTATATACCGCACCATCTCCACGAATGCGGAGCTCGGCACGGTTTACAGGAAGAAGGATGAGAGAGGAACTACAGTGGAGAGAGTTAGGTGTAAAGGGGAAGGTGAGAGGCCTAAGAGGGGGGAAGTGTTACAGTTTTGAGAATAGCCAGGTTTTTAGGTGTTTGCGGAAGAGTTGAAGGGAGCTTGAGGTTCGGAGTGGGGAGGTGAGGTTATTCCAGATCTCAGTGATTCTAAAGGGGAGGGATGACCCAAGTTTGCCTGCATGGGAAATACCTTTTATGGAAGGGAAGGATAGTTTAAAAATTTGGGAGGATCTGGAGGAAGTAGGGGTTGGGGAGTTCCAGGATAGAGGGATAATGGCAGGAAGGATGCCATGTAGGATCTTGTAGGCCAGACACGCACATTTGAAGTGGATCCTGGGGATTACTGGGAGCCAATGGAGCTTAGACAGGAGTGGTGAGACGCAATCAAATTTGCTTTTCGCGAAAACAAGCTTAGCTGCGACGTTCTGAATCCGCTGAAGTCTGTGGAGGCTTTTCTTGGTTAGGCTGAGGTAGATAGAATTGCAATAATCCAATCTGGAGAGGATGATGGATTGTACTAGGACTGCGAAGTGTTTTTGGTGAAAATAGGGTCTGACTTTCCTTAGCATGTGAAGGCTGAAGAAGCATTTCTTCACCAGGGATTGGAGATGTTCGTTGAAGGATAGAGAAGAGTCTAAGGTGACACCCAGCTATCCCTGTCATAATTAGGAAAATTCTGCATTTGTAGTGATCCATGGGAGGCTTAATATGCAGCAATGTTCCACATATAACTGTCTCAAACGTCAAAGGGATTGTTGATTCCAGTATGAAGTTAATTTGTTCCATATTGACTTCCAGAAGTTGAGTATCAAAAGACAATAGAACAACAGATGATCCAGTGTCCCAATGTCTAAATGACAGTGCCAGCATCTATTAGATTTAGAACTGTCTAATTTGTGTAACCTAACAGGGATCCAAAAAGATCTGTGTAACAGAAAAAAAAACATGCTTGTCTTATAGATGCTGACGCTGTACATTTCATCCTCCAAGACCAAATTTATGGCTATCGAGATGCAGAAATATACTGCTTTATCTCAATGCTCCAAATGTCTCTAAGACCAATTTTTGGTTTCTTATTCAAGAATTTAGGAATTAATTTATACCACCGGGCGGCCTGAAGCCCCAACAAATCTGTCTGGAAGCATAGGACCTGCAAGCTATAATGTTTTTTGAGATTCTGCCAATCAGGGAACCCACTCTGAATGGCCTGCTTCAACTGCAACCACCTAGAATTTTGAGATTTTGAAATACCAAATGATTGTTGCAGTCGTGAAAAATCAAGCAGTTTCCCATTAGATATAATATCATCAAATATGTGAATGCGCCTGCCTGCATCTAATGCTTCCAGAACATCCCAGACCCCCCCTATTTGAATCTTGGAGTTTAGCCATAGGGATTGATAAGTACATTTCTCTATTGGAATATCTGTTAATTTATTAATAAATTTCAAAGTTTTCCAAGTATCAGATAAAATACAGGGGAGGGGCTTTAGGCGTCTGAGCCAATCAAGGACTTAGGCCCCTCCCGTGCATCCCAGGAAGCACCAGGAAGGGGAAGACCTGCCATTTTGGAGTGACAGGCCTGGAAGCAGGAAAAACTGGGCATCCCTCCTGCCGTCATCTTTCTGAACGGGGGTGGGGGGGTCAAGGAGCCAGGGGTATCCGGTAGCAGGAGGGACCGGGCATACCTCATGCTGATTCTTTCTAAAGTAGGGGGAGAGGGGGAAGGGGTAGGTCAGTTTGGTGGGAGGAGGTTGCAAAGTTGGGAAAGAGTGGACATTCCTCCTGCCGATTTTTATTTAACTCTGCAGAGAGGGGGACTTGGCTGGGGGGGAGGTTGGTTTAGCTCGGTGGGGAGGGGAGTGGGTATCCTTTCTGCCTCTCTTTTTATTCCAAGGATCAAGGCGGGGGAGCATCATGGGAGGGGTGGCAGCTCAACTCGCTTTTGTTTTTAATGGGGCAGATATTGTGCATTTGTAAGACACGCACATCTGTACCATTTAAAAAAAATGCTTTGGAGCTTCCCTTGCCGCTCAGCTGTTTGGACTTCTCCAAACCGGCTCTGTGCATGTGTGAGGGCTGGTTTCTAAGCAAGTGATTGGATGGGATTATAACTGCCGTCCACAAAACTAATTTGCATGGGCAGCCGTTTGAACATCAATCGCTGTTTAGAAATAGGTCAAAAAAAAAAAAAAATCGGCCTACAGCGACCCGCATGGTCTTAATGACCCTTTTTAGTACATCTAGCCCCTAGTCATATACACCTTACCTTTCCTAAGTTGATGCATCTGGAATTAAATGGTGAAAGCTTCCACCTTTTTATCGATCTTTAGAAGCTACATTCATAGGCTTTGCAATTTGGTAGCTTTAGCTGAGCAGCAGAGAAAAAATTTCCAGCTTTAATTTGGTAGTTGTTAAAGGTGATTAATCACCCGGGTCTAGTGTGAATAGTTTACTTATAAATGATGTGAACACTCAAGTTCTTTTTTTTTTTTTTTTTTTCATTGAGTTTTGAGACTTGAACAGGCCACTTTTTACAAAAGTAAGTTAATAGGGGGGTGTGGGGGGGGGAGAAATAAAGGTCAAGAACAACAAAAGAATCTTCAATGGCACACACACTTTAGATAAATATCTCTGCACTGTACCTTTGCCAACTCTGTCTGTAAGATCAACTCGGTAAATGTCATGATCCTTCACGCTATTGTGGTATAAATGAAGAGCGTTCCTTGAGCCTATTTGGCCAGACTTACTCACGCACTTTGTTTCCCCCACGAGAAGAAAGCAGAGTAGTAAACCATTTTTGTCGAATGTCATTCTCCCACAACAGTTTATGAAAGAAGCATCTGTGACATGAATCTCTAATGTTTTTTTCTCAAAGCCAGGCTGACAGTAAAAAAAAAAAAAAAGAGCAGAACTAGAAGTGGCAAATCAATCCTTTTCCACTCCTTCCAGAGCATGACACCTAATTTGCTATGTATCACATTCAAACTTTGAAGCACTTTCTTCACATGTGCTGAGAGATTGTGACAGTGATGTGGTGGCTTAATTCCAAGTGTCAGCTGAATAAACACATTGGCCATATCATGAGCAAGTTGGCATGCTTAGAAACGTCTGCTGTCCATGAGAAGCTTACTTCACCTAAGGGAAGGGACTGTTTAAATTACAGATTGCATCTTGGGAATATAAACAGATTCTCTGCAGGCTGATTTGAATGACCCAAGCTACCTCCTTGATTCACAAACAACACGCACAGGAGTTTCTTAAGGTACGTTTGCTTGAGTGATGAGACTTTTTGTAGTACATGAAAAGAATGTACATCTATGAAGTGTGAAGAAAGCCAGGTTTTGCAGAAACTAAACGTCTTTCAGGAAGGTTTGTGCATTTGAAATGAGCCATCCAAAATAAAAATAAAAAGTTGGCTGTAACGGAGCTGCATCAAAGTCCTGACGCTTTCTAAGGCCTTGCTTGCTTATGTACTTTTGGTAAGAGCTGGGCATCCGTGGATACCACAAGCAAATGGTTCGTATTCTAGACTTCATGCCATCCAAGCGGTTTTTTTAGGTTTGTTTGTTTTTTAAGTTCAATAACTTTATTAATCATGTAAAAAGTTATATAAAACAATGAATGCCAACAGTGGCAACATTTACAAAAGTTAATCCAGGGGTTTAGCAACTTAATGCAGAGTTATCTGACATGTTAAAAGGAGAAGAATTGACAAGACCCTTCCATTGTATGGAATTAAGTCAACAATAAGCAGTTAAATAAAGGTAAAGTAAGCATCACAAAAACAAGCAATGATGATAACATGGACTTGTATATGTCTTTGTATAATGAGAGTGAACAGTAACTCTTTAAGGGCCCGATTCACTAACCTGCCCAATCCTTGTCCGATCCGAGCGGGACCGATTGATTCTGGAAGCCAGAATATTCTAATGGGAGTGATCGGAGACACGCCCCCATCTGCTGACACGGATCGCTAGCTAGCGATCCCGACGCATGCGCAGACCATCTGCTTTGCCTGTGGATGGTCTACGCATGTGTTTGCTGTCTTTTTTTTTTTAACTTTTTTTTACTGGCCCCCGACTCTCCTGCTCTCTGCCGCCCTTCCCTACAGTGCAAGCCCGTGGTTTTAACCCGCGGGTTAAAACCATGGGCTCACACTGCAGGAAAGTGCGGCAGAGAGCAGGAGAGTCGGGGGAGGCAGAGAGCAGGTCGCGGCGGAGAGCAGGAGAGCTGGGGAGCCATCTGTGTACTTTACTCTACAACCATAAACTGAGCATTCCCAGTCAAACCTTGGATTCAGACCTGAAGAAAGAAGGGGGAAAAGAATTTCTTATACAATGGTACCTTGGATTACGAGCATAATCCGTTCCAGGAGCATGCTCGTAATCCAAAATGCTCGTTTATCAAAGCGAGTTTCCCCATAGGAAATAATGGAACTCGCTTTGATACGTTCCCACCCCCGATAACCGGCATCGCTCCTCCCCACCCCCGCTCGCAAAGGCCCCCTCACTCCAACCGCCCCCCCCCCGCGCGAACCGGCTCCCCCGCCAGTACAACTTAAATTTACCCACCTCCCTGTCTAGCACCAGCACCGGCACGCAGGCACAGCTCGTGTGCCTAGAAGATCTTCCGGCTTCCTGCTTCGGGTCATAGACAAAGCGCGCCTTTGTCCCAGCGCGCTTTTGACCTGACACCTCCAGCTTCTGCCTGCCTGCCTTGAGCATGCATCTGTGCATGCTCAAGGACTTCTAATTCTCCCTCTCGCCAATATTCTCGGCGAGAGGGAGAATAGAAGTCCTTGAGCATGCGCAGATGCATGCTCAAGGCAGGGAGGCAGGCAGAAGACGGAGGTGTCAGGTCAAAAGCACGCCGGGACAAAGGCGCGCTTTGTCTATGACCCGAAGCAGGAAGCCGGAAGATCTTCTAGGCACACGAGCTGTGCCTGCGTTCCGGTGCCGGTGCTGATGTTAGACGGGGAGGTGGGTAAATTTAAGTTGTACTGGCGGGGGGGGGGGCCGGTTGGAGCGAGGGGGCCTTTGCGAGCGGGGGGGGAGCGATGCCGGTTATCGGGGGGGGGGTGCTCGCAAATCGAGTCAACTCTCGGTTTGCGAGTCAAAAGTTTGCTGAGTGTTTTGCTCGTCTTGCAAAACACTCGCAAACAGGGTTACTCGCAAACCGAGGTTTGACTGTACATTCTTTGGAATATTTTTTCACAATAAGCTTCTGGTTTATTTTAGCTCTTGTTGGGATGGGTCGGGATGGCCAGAGCAGGAGAATCGGGGCAGAGAGCAGGGTTTTAGCACAAGCGACTGGAAATCACCAGTCGCTAGTTTTTTGATCGGCCAGCCAGTCGGTGTGCCAGAAGAAAGTTTAGTGAATCGCATCCTTCCTGCTTTGTATGCCAATTCCCCTCATTTGCATGCACGGATCAGTACACAGGTTAGTGAATCGGGTCAGAGGAAAATCGGGTCACAAAGGGCTCGCAAACCGATTGGTACACGATCGGTTTGCTTAGTGAATCTAGCCCTAAGAGTGCCCATATTTTCTAAAAGCTAATCATGGAGCCATTTTTTTCTGCTGCTACTCTTTCAAACTTAGCATATAAGCAAACTGTGTTCCACCACAGGTTATAATCTAAAGACGATAAGAGTTTTCAATTGAACCTATTGTCTATTAGAAAACCATGTTGCACTATCCTATGATACTATTCTGTTCGGCATGTCTATGAGGGGAAAAAAGTCAAATATCATCACATAATAACAAACTTTTATTAATCATGACAGGGGTTGCCATTCAGCATATTACCAATAAGTGGAAAAATTATACTAATCTCAATTATACATTTTGGTGGAATTCGCTATGCCATATTTTTAAGATGGAAAGAGCAATTGCTCTGCAGTAAGGGAATTATAATAATTTTATAAAGATCTGGGGTCTGGTGGAAATATATTGTAATGAGTAAACATCATTTTCCTTAGATAGATGTACACATAGAGGGGGGTGTATCTGTAAGTTTGTATGTCAGTCCGTTTAACCCATATTATTTACTGATTATTTTGATGTAAATGATATTTTACTTGTTTTAATTTGTACATCGCTTAGTAAAATTTAATAAGCGATTCATTAAGTTAAAAATAAACTTGAAACTTGAAACTTGTTATGGAAATTTTACTAAATAATGTGTTTATAATATATATATGATATGTTTTGTTGCACTAATTGTGGAAGGGAGGGTGGGAAGGGTTATAATTTTTATGTTTTTAGGATTATATGAGAAAGAATTTCAAGTGTTATATTGTAGTTATTAATGACATATTCTTCTACACTTGCTGTAAGATTTTAAAATGACTAAAGAATTAAAAAAAAAGATTTTTCAATTGGAGAGAATTGTTTTAACTGCAATTAATAATAGGTTTTTTAAATAATCTTGCTTCCATGTCTCCTGAGACACCATGCCCATTTCACCAAACACAACTATTCCATAAGTTAAGGGTTCTTTAATCTTAATAACTTTACATACTTTGTTCCATATATTCCTTCAATAGGTTCTCATATAAAGATGTGAGAAGATCATGTGATCCAATGTGCCAATATCCAATTTGCAGGACCAGCTTCAAATCATTGGCATTTTTCTATCTTTCCGCGTTTACCCCCCTCCTTTACAAAGCCAAACTAGCGTTTTTAGCGCCGGCCGCTACGGTAACAGCTCGGACGCTCATAGGAATTCTATGAACATTGGAGCTGTTCCCACGGTGCTTTGTAAAGGAGGGGGTTATATTGATAAAAGAAGAAAGGACATCCATCAATTAAATGCAACGTCACAGTTAAAATCCATTAAGAGAAAAATCAAGATTTACTCAGATTGGTTTACGTATAGGTAAATTTTCAAATTCAAAGAAATGTGGTTACATTCACAGCTGGAGGCTAATCTAATGAAATGCAACAAAGTCTTAGCAGTGAAAATCAGCTTATCAAAGGAGTCAGTTCTATGGGTGCCAGTGGGTGCTGAGCATCCTGAATATTGAGAAAGCTCCTTCATTCTTACCCTAGGAAAGATCATTTGTATTGTGTTTGGCATCTAAAATCATTTTGAAATGTTGGAACCTAGACAGCACATGCAATACATTTTTCAGAGCAGTTGTGCACTAGTGTTCAGCACATGATGTGACATTTGCAAAGCATTCCACGGGTCTGGCCTTAGGGATATGGCCAATCAGAGTCTTAGGGCACTCCCAGTTCATCTCAGGGTGCACTGGAAAGGAGGCCAAAGACTCCGGTTGGCCCAGGTGCCTAAAGCCCCTCCTATAGGAGGGGCCTTAGGTGCCTGGGCCAATCAGGACCTTAGGCCCCTCCCCAGTGTATCCCAGGATTCACCAGGAAGGAAAGACCTGCCATTCTGAAAAAGTAGGCCTGCCAGCCAGAAGAAATAGGCATCCCTCTGGTCAGTCTTGCTGATAAAGGTCCGGGAGGGGTCTGGGCAGGCTTTGACGGTGGGGGATCGGGAGTTCAGAGGGAGGGGTTCGGGGGTTGCTGGCAGGAGAGAATAGTCATCCTTCCTGCCTTGGATTGTTTCGAGGTGGCAGCAGGAGGGATTGAGCATCCCTCCTGCTGGGGATTGTTTTGGGGTTTCCAGCAGGAGGAAGTGAGCATCTCTCCTGCCGCAGACAGTGCAGGGGGGTTTAGGTATGGCAGTGGGAGGGAGTGGGCATCCCTCCTGCCAGCTGACTTGCAATGGGGTTTGGGGTTCCCTGCCAAGGCTGCTCAGCTGATCGCAACAGGGAGATTTCCTTTTTGTAATTAGTTTAGCAGCCATGTCTATTTGAAATGTAGGGCAGCATTTTGCTGGCATACATTTTCGGTGCCTATCCCGGCCCTAGGGAGACACCAATACAGAAATCATTTGCGGTCATGTGAAACTTAAGGCAAATCTGAAAATTGTTCGACAGAAAACAATTCCAGCTCATGGTCCAATCCCTAGTCCTTCTAGACTACTGCAACATCCTCTATCTCCCCTGCCCCACAGTCATGATAAAACAACTACAAACAGGATAAAACACAGCTCTGAGATTGATCTACTCATTGAAGAAATACAACCACATCACCGCCGCATACCTCGACCTACACTGGCTTCCAATACAAGCAAGAATACAATTCAAATTCTACTGTCTACTATTTAAATCCATAAATGGAGTCAGACCAGCCTACTTGAACAACTGCCTAATCCAAACTACCACAACCAGGCAAAGGAGAACCCAGACACCATTCACGCACCCTCCAATCAGAGGCATCAAATGCAAAAAAACCTATGATGGCCTACTGGCCACACAGGCAGCGAAACTAGACCACCAACTTTCCAACCTACTGATCATGACATCAGACTACAAAACTTTCAGAAAAGAAATAAAAACTCTGCTATTCAAGAAATCCATTAAGACAAAGTAACACCGCAGGAAGCATTTCAATCCCCCGAAGCAACCCACTTTACTCTGTAACACTTCTGGAAATGTCCAGATAACCTCTTATGTAAAAGTTAGTAATGTAATGTAGCATTTGCACACACAAGTACAGTATTTTAAAAAGTGCACATTTAGGGCTCTTTTTACTAAGCTGCGATATCGGTTTTAGCGCACGCTTATCACACATAGAATTGCCGCACATGTTAGATGCTAATGCCAGCATTGAGCTGGCATTAGCTCTAGCCACGTAGTACGGGTTTAGCACGCGCTAAAAACGCTATCGCAACTTAGTAAAAGGAGCCCTTAGAGTGACTCTTTGCAGGAGGGATTAAGGAGGAAAGTTAGCAAGCTGCACGAGAGTTCTAAGTTGTGTAAGCCTTTAACACATATTCAATGTCACTAACACAATAAATTGTTGTAATGCACCATAGGCTATATAATAATGACACTCAAAAATACAAGCACATGTAAGAGGAGCTCATTACTATGTAATATGTAAATACTATATCTAAAATTGTTTTCTATATTTGCTGAGGACGCTGGTCAACTCCAAAGGTATTTTTTTTTATGCCATCCCAGTTCATTTTAATGCATTTTATTTTGAGCTTAAAAACCAAGACTACTCTACAATCTCTTAATAACATGGACGTGCTGAAGGATACTATCACTGATTGAAAAATTTACATATGCTAATAGATGCAAAGGAATTGAACTAGCACAAGTCTGAGACTTGTGCTCCATAGTTCCAACTCCATGTACTCTGCTCATTTTTCATAAGTGTTCATGTTTCATTATTCTGTATTCAATCACTTGAAACTTAAAAAAAATAAATAATAATAATCTTAAGGAATAAGATTTGAAAAATCTAGAATAAAAACCCCAAAAGTAAAATTTTCATTTGCTCCCTAATGCATGGATCAATAAGATCTGAGCGTGCTGGCTCTGAGCCCCTTGAAGTTGCCAGACCAAAAATTTGAATATCAAGAGAGAAAGGAGATTTTTCAGAGGTTAATAAATGTCTTGGTCTATTAAGATTTAGCAGAGCAGCAAATTTAAAAAATAGTTAGGAAATCTGTTTGAGAGTGATACTAGTGAAGCTGAAGTCACAAAATTTATAGGAAGAGCCATATTTTCACAAATTTGACACATTCCAAATTCTCATTCAATATACTCTATAAATTTTAAATATTTTATAATGGAAAACTTCATTCTAGGAGCCCTACTTATTAAGCATTTTTCCACAGACGCACTCACCCTAATTCTATATATGGCACTCAAAATTGTGCATGCAAATATAGGTGAGTACCCAATTTGGATGTGCAATTTAATCGATCAAAGAGCCAATTAGCCCCCCATAATTGGGCGCTAATAATTATTAGCACTAATTGACATTAAAAGAAATGTCTGTGCATACCTTTAGGCACCGAGATCCACACATAAATTTTGAATGTGGATCCAAAAAGGGGCACAGCCATGAGAGGGGCACGAGTGGATCAGGGCTATTCCTGGAATTTTTAAGCCGTTTTATAGACTACGAAAGATCCGCAAGTAATTTAGGCAGAAAAATTTACAGCCGGTTTTACTTGGTGTGAATCCTCATGTCCAAAATCGGGCATGGATCCCAGAGCCGAATGTTATTCTATAAACTCTGAGCACTGTTTATAGAATAGTGCAATTTGGGTAAAAAATACTATTCTGAATTGTCTAGGCATATGTCGGGGAGGATCCGATTTGGAAAATGGGAATAGTCAGGTTTTTGTTGAACAGATTTTTTTTCCTCGAACAAGATTGTGGAGTTTTTTTCCCCTGTTCTGTTTTTCCTAACCATTTAAGGCAAGCCGATGATAATAATTTTTTTCAAGCTCCAGAATGTTATGTTTATGAATCACAAAATGTGTATGTATTCCGATGAGTCTAGAGTCACCCAGAAAAATAGACAGCAGTTCTTATTGTTGCGACCTCAAGTTTTGCTGTTAGGTGCACCTTTATGCTGTTAGATACATCTTTTTCAAACCTTCAGTTGACTAGGGGGTCCTTTTACTAAGGTGTGCTAACTGATTTAGAGCACGCTAACGATTAGCACATGCTAAATGCTAAGGCGCCCATAGAATATAATGGGCACCTTAGCATTTAGTGTGTGCTAATTGTTAGCATGCGCTAAATTGATTAGCGCGCCTTAGTATAAGGACCCCTAAATTTATTTCTGGTAATGTAATGTAATGTAATGTAATTTATTTCTTATATACCGCTACATCCGTTAGGTTCTAAGCGGTTTGAAGAAAATATACATTAAGATTATAAATGAGAAGTAAGAAGGTACTTAAAAAATTCCCTTGCTGTCCCGAAGGCTCACAATCTAACTAAAGTACCTGGAAATTAATAAAGAAGAGAAAATAAAGATGGTTGAAAAAAGAAAAATTCTATGTGAATTTATAGGATGGAAATTAAACTGACAGTGAAGAACTGTATGAAAAATACATATGGAATTCAGTTAGAGAGGGTAGGTTACAATCTATTTATGGTATTTGTTTAATTGGAAGGTGTTAAGGTGGGTAATTTGGGGGAAGGTTATATAGTGGCTCCCTCGAATACTCCCTGAAATCTGCAGCCACAGTCATCGCTTTGAATATACTAGGTTCATTTTCAGGCTCTATCAGGTTTTTTTCCTTTTTTCTATAATACTATGTAAAATACTATGAGGTCCTTTTACAAAGGCGTGGTAGCGGTTTAACACGCGGAACACCGTGCATTAAACTGCCTGCCGCGCTATTACCTAACACCTCCATTGATGAGGCGTAAGGATTTTAGGCTGCCGCGGGGGTTAGCACATGATGAAATGTCTGACGCGCTAACCCCCGTAGCGCACCTTGATAAAAGGAGCCCTATAAGTTTAATTTTACTTTTTTCTTCCCTAATAGTTGTGGACTAACAAATAGTGTAAACGTGGATGTCTTTATTTCCTTTTTTTCTTATTTTCCTTTATAGCATTTCATTTTCACTGTTTATTTCAATATGATTGTGTTTCATTTTAAAAAATTATAATTTCAGTAAATAATAATAATAATTTTTTGAAAAAATTGAGAAGCCTGTATTTGAAGTTTTGAGGCATGTAGTTTGAGTAATTATTGTTTTCCTGGACCACCCTGCACTGCAATTCAATATTAGCAAACTTGGCAATCAGTTATCAAGTTTCAAGTTTATTAGCATTTTATGAATCGCCTATCGTAATATCTAGGCGATGTACACTCTAAAAGCCACAGATAGTGGTTTCACATATAATTTTGACAGGTTAGACATATTACAGACAATTTAAAACAGTATCAAAATTTTAAGGAACAGTCAATACAATACATTTAAAGTCAAAGAATAACATGACTGGGTAGGAAAGAAGGGAAAAGTTACATCATTTTTATCTATTGAAATTTACATGAACGGGAAAACACAATACGGGGTGAGGGGAAAAAAGTCCAATATTTGTAATAAAATGTATAAAAATTATGTGTGTTATATCATGTGTTCAAATGCATCTTGAAATAAAAAAGTTTTTAAAAATCTTTTAAATGTTTGTAAGTCTTTTTCTATTCTTATGTAATTTGGTAATGAGTTCCACAACGTGGGTGCCATAACTGAAAAGATGTCGTTTCTTCTTATACCAATAATTTTCAAGGAGGGGATAGATAATAAGTTCGAAGCCGATGATCGTAAGGAACGTACGGAATTATATGGAATGATCATTTTAGAAATAAATTGCGGTTCATTGAAAGTATTGCTTGAAGTATTGAAGTTTGCTCCCTCATATATTGTTACCCAAATTTGGGTGCCATTTATTGAATCAGGTCTAATATGTGAGAAAGCATTTTGCATATAGGCATCTTAGGGTCCATACTTCTCAGGCTGCATTAAGCAGCTAATGTGGCTATACCACAGGGTAAGCAAAACACTAAACTGACCAATCAAAGTAGGAAGTATACATTTTATTAACTACGGTTCATAGACAACCCCGCGAAAGACAAAGGCGCGCGCCGACAACTGAGCGCAAGATGGAGGTGCGTGCCGAAGAAAATTACAGTTTTTAGGGGCTCCGACGGGGGTTTTTGTTGGGGAACCCCCCCAGTTTACTTAATAGAGATCGCGCCGGCGTTGTGGGGGGCTTGGGGGTTGTAACCCTCCACATTTTACTGTAAACTTAACTTTTTCCCTAAAAAAAAGCTTCAGTAAATACCTACCCCGGAGCTAGCTACTAGCTAGATAAAATGCTGGCTCCGCCCAAACTCTGCCTCCAGATTGCCTCTAATCTAGCCAGTTAGGGAATGGCTGATTAGCAGAGATATGCAGCAGTATTGTCTGATTCAGTGCTGATGGATATTGGCAGTCAGCCAGCTCAGTGGAATTTAACCAGTGAAGCATCTCCTGCCTGGTGAAGACATTTTGAAATACTTCAGTATGGATAAAATAATAAAAAAAGTTTCACCATACACCCTCTTCCCCCCACCACCCCCATAAACCCAATCCGCATAATTCAGACTTTCAAACAAACCCACCTGAAACCCCAAATCCCTGGCCACCCTCCTCCCCACCTCAACTGAAAAGGGGCAAAAACACAAAAAATGTTCCATTGTCTCTAACACTCCCTGGCACTCCCCCCTTGGACACTCCCTGTCAGTCACAGGTCTACACTTTAGATTCGCCCGGACATACATCTTGCCATGCAGTGCCAGCCATGCCACATCGAAGTACTTAGGGGGCAGGCGTGGCATCGCCACATAACGGAGTGCCTGCTGTTGACGTATCCCCGGGCAATCCTTCAGCAGAGGTTCCACCGCATAACACTGGTGCAGCACTCTTTCCGTCCATGTCTTCCTCCCCTCCACCACTTCATCCACCGTTACCCTCCAACTCCTAACTAAACGGGCCATGTCCGCCTGACCCGGCACCCCTGCCAAAACCCCCACCACCCGCTTCTTCCCTATTTCCACTCCCCCCAACCAGTCTTTCCAAAACACTGTACCCCACGTTTGAACACTTTCTACCCATGCCACCCTTTCCTGCTGTCCCCTCACCAACCCCCCCAAATGGAACTGGAGGAAGAGGGAGGAGAAAAAAAGAATGGGGTTAACCATCCCCAAGCCCCCTTGTTCTTTTGCCAAATACGTTACCCCCCTCTTTATTGGATTTAAGCGGTTACCCCAGAGGCACTGAAAAAAAAGACTGTACATTGTAGCATGCAACCCCTGCGGGAGCAAACACACATAACTAAGGAATAGGAACAAAGGAACCAAATAAACTTTCATTAGACGCACCCATTCCAGAAATGTCAGCTTCCACTGCTTCCAAGCTTCCACCTTCTGCCGCCCTTCCTGGATTTTTCCCTTCCAATTCTCCATTTGATACGCCTCATCCCCACTGAAGACAACCCCCAGCACCCTTACCCTCCCCTCTGGAGGCAAGAACCCACTTGTACTCTCCACCTCCCATGCCGGATCCCCGAGTTTCAATAAATGACTCTTTTCCTGGTTAATGCACGCCCCTGTGGCTCCTGAATACTCTCCCAGTTTTTCCTCCATCCACCTAAACTCTCTATTTGAAGACACAAACACAGAGATGTCATCAGCATATGCCATCACCCTGACCTTTGTGCCTTCCCCCATATCTATCCCTGTTAAACCCCCACCCTTCTCCAGCCGCTGCAGCAATGGACCGATGGCAAATACATATAGCAATGGACTTAAGGGACAGCCCTGTCTCACCCCTTTCCCAATGGAGAAACGCTCCCCCCTCCACCCATTTACCAAGGGAAAGGTTGCTGCCTCCCTATACAGAGTCTTCAACCCCTCCACAAACTGCACAGGAATCCCATACTTTGTAAGAACCCCCCACAAATATTTGTATGGCACCCTATCAAAGGCTGTGGCTTGGTCCAAACTAACAAGCACCCGCTCCCCCTAGGTCCTCCGACTCCTCTCAACTGCCTCTCTTACTGTTACCACTGCTTCTATCGCCCCCCTCCCCTGCATGCCACACATCTGTGCTGGTGCCAGTACTGATGCCGCCACCTCTCCCAGTCTTGCACACATCATCTTTGCTAAAATTTTCCTATCTGTATTAAGCAAAGAAATCGGCCTCCAATTTCCCACCCTTGACCCTTCCTTCCCTGGCTTCGCAATCAAAACCAATACCGCCTCCCTCATGGACCTCGGCAGAACAGGCTGACAGCTAAGCTCCGTAAACAGCCGCACCAAGAAAGGTATCATCTGCTCACAAAATGTCTTAAAAAACTCGGCTGTCAACCCATCTGGACCGGGTGATTTCCCTTTGGTCAGGCCGGCTATCGCCCGTCTTACCTCCTCCACCGTCCATGGGCCATTCAGCGCTTCTGCCTGCTCCTCTGTTAACCCTCCCCCCACCCCCGGGGTCCCCTCTATATATTCCTCCCACCTCTCCCTTTCCTCTTGCCCAACTTCAAAGAGTCCCCCAAAATGCTCTCCCACCACCCTCAATATCCCTTCTCGTGACTCCTGCTCTATCCCCTCATTGTCCCACAAACTCCCCACCTTCCGCCGCCTGACCCTCTCTTTGCATGCCCTGAGATGAAATGCCCATAGTCCCTCTCCCACACTAAAGACCTATATCTATCGTACTGTAGTGCTTCAATTTTTCCCTTGAGTACCTGAATCCCCTCCCCCTTTTCACCCCTTCCACCCTCCAATTTAATTCCTTCCTCAGGGCTACCAGCCTCCCCTCCCTGTTTTGTGATGCCCTCCTACTTATTTTCTTGAAAAAACCCTTGATCCTACCCTTCACAACCACCCACCATCCCCCCAATGACCCGTATGCGCTTACAGTAGACAGCTGGTCTGTCCAGAACTCCCTAAAGGCCTCCTGTACACTCTCCTCCTGGAGCCATGCATTGTTGAGCCTCCACAGACCCCCTACCCATAACTGGGTTCTTCCCCCCTACCTGTATGCTCACCAAAGTGTGATCTGTAAATTCAACATGCTGCACTTGGGGGAGGGTCCTGACAGTCTTCCCTCCTTACAAAAAACCTGTCGATACGACTGCGGCATTTCCCCCTGCCAAATGTAAACCCCCCTTGCTTCCCAAAAACTGTATAAATATCAACCAGCCCTGCCCCCTCCCCCACCTGTTTCAAAAATAATTCATCATATCCTAAAGAAAATTTCCTCCCTTCCCTATCCTCCTGCCTCACCACTGCATTAAAATCCCCTCCCCACACCACCCTCCTGGCCGTGTATAAATATGGTCTGATCCGGGAGATTAGAGCTTTACGCTCCCACTTCCTCTGAGGACCGTAGATGTTCACCAACCTTACCTCCTCTCCCTCCACCCTTACATCCAATATCTGCCCCCTCCCCCCACCCAATTCCACCACCCTATGCACTTCCACCGCCCTGGAGTTAAACAGAATTACCACCCCCCCATAAGCCTCCTGGGCTAATATCCAGTATGACGGCCCCCATTTCCAGTCCCTTTTAGCTTTCCACAATAAACTTGGGTGGTCAACCCTTGTTTCTTGCAACATGATAACATCCAATTGTTTGGAAGCCAGGAACTCATAAACCAGAAACCGCTTTCTCTCCGTTCGGAGACTAGCAACATTCAAAGTTGCAATATTCAAACCGGGACCCCCCATCATGACACTAATTTAGATTTCTTCCCCCTCTTCTCTCCGCTCCTTTCTTCCATTCCCCTCTTCACCACCATCCCTGGCGGGACTGCCTCGCCCTCTGCCAGAATCAACTCTTCCCCAATTCCCTCCCTTTCCTTATCTTCCCCTTCCTTAATCACATCCCTCCCCACCAGCAAAACATCCCCTCCATCTACTTCCATACTCTCCTTCCCACCCATCTCTGTATTTAGAAAAGCCCCTCCCCCATCCCCTTCCTCTCCCACTGTCTCAACCTGCAACCTCTCCAGAATCACCACCGGGTATTCCTGCTGCCCTCCCTCCCGACCTTTCTTCCCTTTCCTCTTCTGGGACACCCCACCTCCATCCTCTTCCTCCTGTGCCAATACACTAAACCTATTAGTATCCTCAACCCTATCTCCCCTTCTTTTCCTCTGGTGTTTCCCCACCTTCTTACTACGTACCTTTTCCCATGTACCCTCATCCCCACCCCCACCCTCTCTCTCCCCCTCTGCTTCCTGCACCAGCCCTTCACCCTGCCTCACCTTTTCCTGGCTATCTTCCTGACCACCCTCCTGATCCCGTTCCTCCTCCTGGGCCCGCTCCTGCGGTTCCTCCCCTCCCCCATCATTTTCCTCTCGCCACCTGTTATGTGCAGCCCTCGGACATTTGCTGAACGGGTGCCCCAGACATCCACACAAGTTGCACTGAATGAGGTCACACTCCTCCCCAATATGCCCCTTCCCTCCACATTTTACACACATCAGGGTAGGACACACCATACTTAGATGCCTAAACGATCCACATCGAAAACATACCCTGGGCTGCCCCTTATAAAAACATTGGATGCGCACTCTCCCAATGTATGCCACTGGTGGAACATGCTGTATCACATTACCCACTTGACTTAGCTTCATGCTGGCCGTCCATCCACCAGCCCAGACCCTACTCGGGTCCATGATCTTCACTAATGGAGTCCGAAGCACCCCATACCGATTCAACCAGTATGTCAGGTCTGAACTGGGGATGGACTCATTTCTCACCAACACTGTCACTTGCACAAGGTCAGGCTTACTCACAGGTATGGCTTTAAATTCTGCCCACTGCTCCCTCCCCCTCACCCCCTCATATTTTTCCCAAAATAACTCTAAACCCCTCTGTCTCTGGAAACTCTGGATCCATTACCGGATGAATACAGGCATACAGGTCCTCAGGGATGAAGCCCAACCCCAGAACCATTCTCAACACCCTGTCCCTTGTTGGCATATTGCCCACCCCCACCCACTTCAACTGAACCACATTTCTTCTCTTGAAAATACCCCCCTCTCCCCCTCCCCCACTACCCCACCCCCACCACCATTACCATTCCCTCCACCATCCTCCCCCCACTCTCCCCTTGCGCATTCCCCCTCCCCCGATTCCTACCCCCCTGCCCCGATCCCCCAGCCACCACATCTGCAAAAGATATTCCCCTTTTAACCCCTTTCCGAGCACCATGCCCACCACCACCAGATCCCCCACCCTCTCCCACCCCCTCCCCCTCCCCAACACCCCCATTCACATCCATAGGGATCTGTCCTGCATTCAGTTCTTTCAACTGCAGTTCTTTAGAACAAGGCAAAACTTGCTTTGTCCATTGCTGCCGTTGTGGCAGCACAGCTTCATCACCTACAGCCACCTCCTGCTGTATTTCTCTCTGTAGATTCTCAGGTTCCAGCTCCTGACTCCACTCCTTCCAACACACTGGAAACACCTCTTTGCTGTACTCTGCACTTTGAATTAGGCTGAGTTCCCTCAACAAAGCTCAGAGAAGACTCCACCCCTTTCTCAGTCACATTCTCAGTCACACAAAAGATTCCACCCACCAGTTCTTGGGAACTCCTCCCCTGAGCTGCATTCTGGGATTTTCCTTGCCGATGAAACTCAGGTGTTTCCAATCCAGGCTGCTGCTCAATCAGGTTTCAAATCACATTCCTCCTCCTCCTCCAAGAATTTTAGCAAGTTACTGGGCAAACTAGTCTCAGCTGCCTGCTGTTCCAGCACTCCCTCAGGTGCTTTTATTAAAGTTTGTGGTAGCTCAATTTCTGTTTGTGGTTTCTCAGTCCCTGTTAATACTTGCTCAAACTCTATATGAAGTTTTTCAGTCCCTGCTTGTTCCAGGTAGTTCACTCTTTGTGTGGCTTTCTTTTTCCTGCGCTCCTTTGTCCGCCCCTCCTCCACTCTGGTTTCTGCTGTGTCTGCACTCTTTTCCCAGCTGTACCAATTCAGGCTGTCTCCCAACTTTTCTCCAGTAGCCTCTGTGGTAGCTTTTTCTTCCACTGCTGTGGGAGTTTCCTGCACTTCTTCCAACTGTCCTGCTTCTGCACAGGGTTCTTCTGCAGAAACTGCTGCCTGTAATTTCCCCTGGTGTCCCTGCAGCCCTGCCATTCTCTCTCTCTGTTCCGATACACTTCAGCCATGGGGTTAGACACATCTTTTGTAATACCAGCCATCTCTGTTATGCAGTTCTCCACCTGCCGCTGAAGGTATTGCTGTTCTTTCTTATACTTTTTCTTTTGCTTCTCTGGAGCCAGCTTATACAGAGTGGACACCATACGTTGTTTCTTTTGTAAGTCCTGCAGCTTTTTCTCCAGTCCAGCCATCCCCTTAACTGTTAATATGGCTCTTGTGGCCAAATCCATGTCCTTCTCCACCTCCTCCTCCCCACTGAAAATATCCTCCTCTGACCCTTGTGAGTCCTCCACCACTGTAACAGCCTGGGCTATCTGCCTGCCCATTTCCACCTCCAGCTCCCAGGCCCTGCCAGACCCCTGTTGTACCTTCATGCTCCTTGGTGTCAACTCTGGAACAAGAACCCTTCCTCTAGGAGCTCTGGGGTCTGGCTCTTCTGGCCTCCTCCAGCCTGATGGCCCAGGCTTTTCACCATCTGGTTCCCTCCTTCCTTCCATAGTAGGCCCTCCAAACCAGGACCTTCCCTGGGAAGGGACCCCAGGCTTCATAGCTCTGCCTGGGGCACAGAGCTAGGCCCAGCTCCCACCTTCCACAGGCCTCTGGTTCTCAGTTGCAGCTCTTTCTTCAGCTCCTCTCACCACCACAGTCACACACAGACTGGTTCCAACTACTGAAGTCTCCGTCAAAGCTCACTCCAGCCCATCTACACCCTCCCAGCCATTGAAGCACTCCCCAGCCCATCCTCCACCAAACGGCCATATACAGACACAGGCCATGTAACTCTGCCCAGTACTGGCCTTAGTTCAATATTTACTATTATTTTCTGATTCTAGATCCTCTGGGTTCATCCCAGTGACAGTGTTTAGCATATCTGGGTTCAAAGAAGGTTTGGACAATTTATTGGCGGAAAAGTCTATAGTCTGCTATTGAGACAGACATGGGGGGAGCCGCTGCTTGCCCTGGATTGGTAGCATGGAATGTTGCTACTATTTGGGTTTCTGCCAGGTGCTTGTGACCTGGATTGGCCTCCGCGAAGACGGGACACTGGGCTAGATGGACCATTGGTCTGACCCAGTAAAGCTATTCTTATATTCTTACGTTGTAATTGGGATGAAAGGCACTTAAGCAAAGTCTGTGAAATGAAAAAGTAGTGTAGAATTCCCCCTCCGTATTCACGGTGGTTAGGGGCAGAGCCGGCCCACGAATAATATTCAGGCCGGTTCTGCCCCTAACCCCCGCTTCCGCCGGCTATTTTAAGCCTTGAAAGCCCCCCTTTAAGCCTTACCTGGTAATCTAGGGGGTTTTCAGGCAGGATTGATCTTCCCTTGCTTCTGCCCCGTGCATATCGCTCACAGGAAATGGCTGCCTTGAGCTCCCATAGTCTCTTGAGTCATTTCCTGTGAGCGATCTGCACGGGGCAGGAGCATGGGAAGATCGCTCCTGCCCCGAAAACCCGCTAGACCACCAAGTAAGGCTTATGGGGGGGAGCTGACAGGGCTTAAAATAGCCCAAAAAAAGGAATTTTAGGTTTAACATCACGAATAAGTGAATCCGTAGATATGGAAACTGCGAATACGGAGGGGGAAGTGTATTCAAATTAGTCCATTTTCATTACATTACTCCAACATGTTGTATTGTTATCCATGGATTGTTCTTCTCTTTACCTTATATTTGTTTTTGGAGGGTATTTTTTTTTTTTTTTTTTAAATATTGGACTTGAATTATTAAAAGCTCAATAAAATGTAGAATACCTGTTGATTTGTCAAGTCAAATCAAATTATTACTAAGTATTTGTATGTTTCTTTTATATTTAAAACAAAATCTCTGGCCCGAGGCTATATGTTACAATCCTATAGTGCACTATACAAGTCAACCCTTCTTTTCAAACACCACCCGCATAACAATTAACCTCAGTTCAACCTTGAGGTCTCTGATTAGTGATGGTTTATTGTTTAAATTCTATTAGCATAGCCCCTGTGTTGCCCTATTCTCACTCAAATGGACTAATCAAATCGGTCACCAAGGACTTAATCTAAGGGCCCAACCTCTTTAGTAAGAAATAACTTTCAAAGTGAGTGGAAGAGTGGACGTCATGGTATATGCAGCTTAGAATTAGCAGACAAGACATAGAAAACATTTGAACAGTCACCCCTTTGTCAATTATAAAGGCTCCTAAAAACTCATGCAAAAAAAACAACAACTCTCTTTCCATTTATCCTGGAAAATTAAGGACAGCGCAGTACATTCACTAATGAACTCCCTAGTTATGTCTAACTTATTTCTGAGTGAAATGATGTGGTGACTGTGTTAGTCCACTGTCCAAGGTAGTATTAACTTATTTTTGAAAGACAATAGTTTCCTAAATGGATATTGTTGGATTTTTAGATTCATGTGAGATTGTTACAAGAAAAAAAAGTTAGAGCATCATACTATATGTTAATGTATGTAGCATACTGCTTTGTTCTGACAAGCTGTCATACACACTTCTTGATTCTGTATATGTATTAATTTGCATTAAATAAAATATTTAAATCAATAACTCACATTGCTATGCAATTACAACTCTATGTAAAGGTCTTAAAATGTGTTAGTTTTCTACCTTTGATTCATTCTTCAGTTTTTATTTTGATGGTTTCTCACAATAATATGATAACATATGTAGAGGGGGAAACTTTCTAAATGGTTTTTATTTTGCATGCATATTAATTTTTTTTTATTTATTTAATTTATTCAATTTTCTATATCGTTCTCCCAGGGGAGCTCAGAACGGTTTACATGAATTTATTCAGATACTCAAGCATTTTTCCCTCTCTGTCCTGGCAGGCTCACAATCTATCTAACGTACCTGGGACAATGGGGGGATTAAGTGACTTGCCCAGGGTCACATGGAGCAGCGTGGGTTTAAACCCACAAGCTCAGGGTGCTGAGGCTGTAGCTTTAACCACTGTGCTACACTCTCCCCCCTGCGCCACATTCACAGAATATGCTTGTAAAATGCTTCTTATAAAATGAATCCTGCATATAAGTATGTTTGATGACAAAAACACACGCGCTTTTATTCAACATAGGTTTAGGCATGTTGGATTGTGCTCTGAACACAGGGAGAGTTGGATGACTACAGCGGCACTGGGAGTTCCTTGATAAAGCAACAGCGAAACATGTTGGACTCCACATCTCCCAGGTCGTAATTAAGGAAGCTATAAAGCTAAGTAAAAAATTTTTTTAAAAACCACTTCTTTCTAGATATTTAATGAAATATGTTATTACTAAAAATATGGCAATTTGATAAAAAGCCGGTGAAGATTTATCACCCAAACTCCCAGCAAAGAATTTGATGTAGCAGAGGAGGGGGTGTAACTGAGGCTTTTTTGAGTAAATGAAAGTTTTCTAAACCATTACAAGTATATACTTACTGCTCATAGAAATTCTGGAAGGTCTATGCATATAGCTATGAGTATTAGGGTTGTGTAAAATTAACCATCATAGTAGAACAGTGGGATTGTGGGTGGAGTCATGATTTGTCTTCAGTGTTACTAAAATATATGCATTAGCCATTAATTCTGACAGTTATGTGCTAATATTTTATAATGACACAAGGGGCTATGTCTACTAAAGAGCATTAAGCCCTAACACTCACATATGTGAAAAAGCTTACCGCAAAGTGCTTTAAAGTGTTATTTGGTAAGAAACATTTTTCTGCACAGATGTTATTAGATGTTCAGGAAAACCCGGACAAGTCTTCTTTCTAGGGGACTGTCCGGGTGCCCGAGGGGATTTCCAAAATCCTGAAGTTTGTCTGAGTTTTGGAAGGCCCCGAGCTCGGGGCCATGCCTCAATGTCCTCTTCACATGCGCCAATGTTGACATGACATCACACGCATGTGCACATGCATGTGACATCATCATGTTGATGTCCACATACGTACGGAGGACATCCGGTCACGGCCCCGAGCTTGAGGAAGGAGGCATGCGGTTTGTGTGGGGACAGGAATGAGGGCAGAGCAGGGCAGGGGGTGGAGCGAGGCAGAGCTGGGGACAGAATGGGGCGGGGCCGGTGCCCTCTTTTTTTAATGAAAAAATCTGGCAACCGTAATATTAAGGTTTCAAGGTTTATTAAAAATTTAATTAATCAGCTATCACAATTCTAAGCGATATACATTAACTTTAAAAAAGAGGGGGAATACAAATTTAAAATAATTAAAGCCAAACTGTACACATCTCCCTCGGTATTTACGGGGGATAGGGGCAGAGTCGGACCGCAAATGGAGAAAAATCGCGAATATCTTCTCGTCCAGCTCTGACCCACCCCTGCCTCCCTCCTGGCATCACCTGGTGGTCTAGCAGGCTTTCGGGGCAGGAGCGATCTTCCTATGCTCCTGTCCCGAAAGCCTGCTAGACCACCAGGTAAGGCCGAGATGCCAGGGAGAAGGCAGGAGAGAGGTGGGAACATAATAAAATATGGGCTTTCCCCCCCCTAAAAAAAAAAAATATCGCAAATTTGTGAAACCGCGAGTGTGGAAACCACGAATGGGGAGGGGGAAGTATAGACACAAAATAGACGGACAAGAAACAGGAAGGAAAGGGGTGAACTCAAGAAGAATATAATGGCGCTAGAAAAGATTCAAAGAAGAACGACCAAGATGGTAAACGGGATGGAACTCCTCTCATATAAGGAAAGACTAAAACGGTTAGGGCTCTTCAGCTTGGAAAAGAGATGGCTGAGGGGAGATATGATTGAAGTCTACAAAATCCTGAGTAGAGTAGAATGGGTACAAGTGGATCGATTTTTCTCAAGAAGGGGACCAGCAACCACTTGATATTTCAGCAATGTTGGAACTTTCCGATATAGAACTGGCTAAACCGGCAATGCTTCTTATTACAGTAGCCTTAGCACCAGATAAAAACTAGCTGCTTAGGCTTTTCTTTAAAAATAGACAAAAAAAAATTTTTTGGACTTAAGATATTGATTCTTCCAGATCTGGCACGGGATACACAAAAAAGGAAACGCAAATTTCTCCTTTTAAAACCAGGAGTTACAGCTCTTGGGGGCGTCTCTTTTTCTCCGTCATCCATGTAAATGTGTGACACAATACTGTAGGAAAAAAAAATATGTTTTCTTTGATCCAAGCCAGCTGACAACATTCCTGTCGACAGCACCCCAGGTTGAAGGGGAAATATGAGAGCTATATTGATTGCTAGCTGATGCCCCGGCGTTGCACGGGTATTTAATTATAGCAATAACAATGTAAATGGATTCAAATAAAGATACTTTATAGTGGTGAATTAAATTATTTTTTTATAGCTTAATAAAAAGTACAATATTCAAATTATAATGTGAAATATTTGACAAAATGAATACAATACAACTAACGCAAAACGTGATTATAAACAACATTTTTAGTTTCACCACCTGGAGCAAGAACATATAAATTCTTGGGTGAACCCACCCTTGAGCAAGCAACATAGAGTTGTGGGCCGTGAGACCCCCAGAACATATCACCCCAGGTAGTGAGGGATCGGCATACCAAGTTTCGTTCAAAGCGGTCAAGCCGTTGTTGAATTACTGTGAGAATGGCAGCTTTTTACATTTTTTCCATTGACATGAATGGGTGAAATCTGATTTTCTGTTTGTAGCTCCGCCCACGTGTGCAGGTGGGCCGCAAAACCCCCAGAACATATCACCCCAGGTAGTGAGGGATCTGCATACCAAGTTTTGTTCAAATCGGTCAAGCCGTTTTTGAATTACTGTGAGAATGGCAGCTTTTTACATTTTTTCCATTGACATGAATGGGTGAAATCTGATTTTATGTTTGTAGCTCCGCCCACGTGTGCAGGTGGGCCGCGAGACCCCCAGAACATATCACCCCAGGTAGTGAGGGATCTGCATACCAAGTTTCGTTCAAATCGGTCAAGCCGTTTTTGAATTACTGTGAGAATGGCAGCTTTTTACATTTTTTCCATTGACATGAATGGGTGAAATCTGATTTTCTGTTTGTGGCTCCGCCCACGTGTGCAGGTGGGCCGCGAGACCCCCAGAACATATCACCCCAGGTAGTGAGGGATCTGCATACCAAGTTTCGTTCAAATCAGTCAAGCCGTTTTTGAATTAGCTAGCACGCGCTAATCGGGTGCGTGCACTAAAAACGTTAGCGCACCTTTGTAAAAGAAGCCCTTAGTTTGTTAAATTTCCTTATTTCTCGCTATTTATACCTTGGATCTCAATTGTGGACTTGAGCTGAAGTTTAGCTGCATTAATTTTCGTATTTGATATGTTAACTGAATACTTTTTATTGGCTTATCTTTCTGTACAAGTGGATACTTGATTTGTAATTTGAAAATGATAAATAAATAAATTTTTTAAAAAAGCACAAAATGTGCCCCTGATTCTACAAATTGCTTCCTTATTAGAATAAGGGGATTATAGATTATTAGATAGATAATAAAAATCTTAGAAATCTGGCAAGCAAGCTACAAAAATAGTTACATAAAATATACTAATGATTTCACCAAAATATATCTAGAATACAACTGGTAACACTACAAACTATTTTTCTTACTCTTAAGAAATTTCTTGATTTCACAAAGCAGCACTATGGCCCCCTTTTATCAAACCATGGTAGAACTTATAACCGCGGATTGGCGAGGTAAATGCACCGATGTTCGTTCAATTCCAAGGAGCGTCGGAGCATTTATCTCGCCAGCCCACAGTAAAAAGCTCTACCACGGTTTGATAAGAGGGGCCTATATTAGGTTAATTACCAAGGGTCCCAGAGAAACCCACCCTTAGCAAGTCAAGAACAACTAACTAGCCTTTGGAATTGCACGGGGAATCACTTCTCACCCTTTTTGATGGTGAAAGGATATTCAGGGCTACAAGCTAGATAGTGAGCCCACTCTAGTTCCGGTCCAAGTCAGATACAAGTTTTTTCACTGCTCCAGCAGGAGGATTCTCAGTTCAGTAACAACCGGTGAATAATCAGCTGCAGAATTCTTCTTTGTCTTAGCATACAGAATAGTCCATATGCTTCACAGAGAAATTTGTCCTTATCTTATTAGAGAGGTGCACACCAACCAGGAAAATCTTCTCCTTCCTTCTTGCCCAGGTGACAACACGGACCAATTAGGACTCACCCAGATTAGGGTCAGGCCTATAAGGAGGGCAACAAGGCTTCTTGATAGACCTTCTGTATCAAGGCTGGTATAGCGTGTCTTGCCAAGATGATAAAAGGACATCATTGCCATGCCTGGCTCAGACTGTTCTTTGTTGCAGAGCATAAGACATAAAGGGCTCCTTTTATCAAGGTGCGCTACAGGGGTTAGCATGTCGGACATTTAATCACGCGCTAACCCCCGCGGCACACCAAAAAACTAACGCCTCGTCAATGGAGGCGTTAGCGACTAGCGAGCCCAAAGTCTTTGTTCCAAAATGATGGTCCAGTAAAGATGGTGCGTGAAAAGATGGTTTATGGCCTAGGCCTCAAGCCTCCAAAGGGTAAGGCAGGGATACCCCTAGACAGATGAATATAATGGAAAAGTTAGCAAAACCCACTTTTAATGGAAAAAAAAATACAGAAAAGAGGGTGCATTATTTGTGATCGTACACAATATTTGCCAATATCTACACATGAACATGCCACAAAATAATTTTAATGTAAGGAGAGACATTTTCATTTAAATGTAGCATGCCTAGTGGCGACTGTATTTGGAAAACACCCAAAATTGGGGATGCAGATAGAAGCCTGGAGAACAGAGCGCTAATGTTGAAGGACTATTCTGTGGCCATACAATCCTTTCTCCTCCTGACCCCTGTCTTCAATTTCCCCCGCAATCTGTACAGCTCATGAATATTTTAATTAACTGGACTGTTACTTTCCGTGTGAGGAAGCTTCTGTACTTAAGTCCCATGAGGTCATGAGGTCTTTGTATACTGTAAGAGCTTTGAGTTGCTAATTGTGGCTAGGTTTGCACCAGTGATCCTTAAAGAGATCTCAAACAGTAAGTCAGATTTTTACATTTTGTCCTACCAATCTGGTTTCAATGTTTTGGAGAAAAAGAACAAACTGAGGAGGTCCAGTAGGATTCCTGTGGGTAAATGTCATTATTGCAAATGCTTCCCATCAGCAGTTATTTTCTAAGGATTATGCAGGCTTTATGGAAATAAGGCAGCTATTTGCTCTAAAGCCATTTTTGTATTTTCTTGGTGATGTTAGTGTATAAATGCAATTTCATGAGGTCCCATAATCAAGCTCTCCAGAGTGGAAAATGGAGTTACACTTCTCCCTCCGTATTCACTGTGATAGGGGATTAACAGAACTGCAAATACAGAAAAACCGCGAATAACTTTTTCATATGTTATTCACTGTTTTCTATTAAAAACATTGGGAGATCTTTATGTAGTTTTCCGACCCATTTTGCTTTGGATTTGCCAGAGGCTTTCAGTCATTTGCCTAGGGGTCATCGGGTGTTGTGTAGGAAGATGAGTTTATTGGCTAAGAAATGTATTCTTCAATACTGGACGGTTCCTGACCCCCCCAAATTTTTGGCATTGGTGAAACCAGTTACATTGGTTGGCCATCTGGGAGGCGGAGAGATGTTAGAAGGCCTGAGAAGCAAAATATTTTGTTTATGCATATATGGGATCCTTGCTTACAAACCTTGCATCCTAAGGGCCGTAGTGCGATCTTAAGATGGGTGTCCTAGAGTGCATTGATGTGTCATAGTGAGATGAAATAGAGAGTACCATTGGGAGGGGAGGTGGGGGGTATATATGCTTCTTATTTTATTTGATGCATTGTTGTATTATGCACCTTGGGATGCCCTTACGATGTATTTGATGTTGTTTGCATCAATAAAAAATGTTTGAACCTAAAAACCATCGTGAATATGGTGAAACCGCGAATAACATGGTGTTCCCGAAGGAGAGGCAAAACACGGTGAAGAAAGTGCTGGGAATTGGCAATTTTTCTCTGTCAACGCTTGGAATCAACGATTTCTCTATGCAAGCTGATGTCATTTGGTGGGAGAAGCCAGCAAGCTGAAAAACCGTGAATAATCAAAACCGCGATTGCTGAAACTGTAAATACGGAGGGAGAAGTGTACTGGGCAGAGCAAAATACTGAAGCCCTTTATGCAAATATTCTCCCCCTCCCATGGTCAAATTTTGGAACTTCTGGTCAGATTCCATCACTCCCCCCCCCCACACACACACATACACTCCCCTCACCCACTGATTTCAATCATGTGTAAGTCCTTTTAGGTTGTACGTTTAAAATCATGCACTCATTTTCATAACATGTACATGCCTGAGCTATGCATAAGATTTGTTTGTCTATGAAAGGAAAAACAACCGACAGATAAAATAAATAAATAAAAAGACTGTGGCTCCTTTCGCCTCTTCTTGAGCAGGTGGTAGATTTTGGCCAGCGCAGGGGTTAACGCGCGGTTTGATAAAAGGAGCCCTAAACGTTCCTTGTCTTACTGTTGCATCTTTAATCAACTTCCAGATGAGAACTATTTTCCATGGTTCATAAAGCCAAATCCAGCTGCTGCATTTGGACCTGCATAAGGAATCCACGTTTTATGGCCCTAACAGTGCTTATAAAACAAGTGGGTTTGGTTTTTGTTTTGTTTTTTTAAACAGTGGCTGACCTCAAGACCCTCAACGTGCTGCATGTATCCACAATGGGTATGTTTGTTGTTGTTGAACTGAGTGGCTTAGCTTGGATTAAGCGCCAGTTTTAAAGCATTTTCCAGATAGCCAGCATTTTTGAAAGAAAAATGATCCACGAAGGAAAGAATTCAGCAAACTATCTGGTCGACGGTTTATTAAAACATTGCTACAATTCCTTATGTAAAAACCACAGTGGCGGCCTGGAGGATATTAAATACTTCAGGAATCTCAGCTTTATTAAGAGACAGGAAGTGCGCAGTTTCTTTTCCTCTCCTCTTTGTTAATCGGCCTCTTTGATAGTCATGTGTTAAGAATAACCATGGGGTTTCTGTAAAATCATTATCCCTCCATAACAAAATGGGATTAACCCTTCTTTGGCACTAGATATCTGCAATGCACCTTGCTGGCCAAATCAAAGAAAAATCTAAACTTTTCCTGGTACAGCGCATGCTCAATGAAATAGCATTTCTGTTGGCGTTAGGATACGCAGCATACGTACGCACTGCAGGAAACGTGTCACTCACACCAGTAAACAAGCTTTGTGCGTATTTCTATTGCTTTTGCCTTGAAACGTGGAGCTCAGACCGAGGCGCCCGCCTGCAGAACGGGCAGCGCTCAAAGGGTTAACTCACGAGCATGTGCAGGGAAACAAGTTTGCAAGGCATTGGGAAGCACAAGCTCTAGTAACCCAGTGGATAATCCCCATCCTGCTGAGTGGCTTCCCCAGAGGTCTGATACAGTGCCAAAGCCTCTTAAGCACACAGAGACAAAGCTTATTTCTGGGCAGAATTCAGCTCCAGCAGCCACCGTACTGCTTCTGACAACCTCCAATTGCACTGCCCCCGTATTTGTGTTTCCCGCTGTTTATATTTACTTCTTTCCCAAGCCACAGCAGCTACAAAAACAAACAGTTTTTTTTTTTTTTATTGCAATGCTTTCTATCAATGCAGGTAAAGTGTTTCATTCCCTGGTTGTTTTGCATAGATTGTGCAAACAGGCTATTAATACCTTGGAGAGATTAATTTGGTAATTATTAGTCAAGTTTAGAAACATGTTATTCTAATCTATTGATCAAATAGTCACCTTGGTTTATTTGTTTTGTTTTGGGGGGGGATTTTTCCTCCTTTAGTTGTGAATGTTTAGCAAAGATGTACTTTTAAATAGTTGTATATGAAGTTTTAATATGTGTTCCAAACATTACAGGTCAACATTTAGGGCTCCTTTTACAAAGGCGTGCTAGCGGTTTAACGCACGTAATAGCGCGTGCTAAACCGCCAGCCGCACTAGCCGCTACCACCTCCTTTTAATTAGGCGGTAGTTTTTGGCCAGTGCGGGGGTTAGCGCGTGATGAAAAGTCACGCATGTTAACTCCGCTAGCACGCCTTTGTAAAAGGAGCCCTTAAACCTCATGGTTAGTGGGGTGTGTTTTTTTTAACACCAGCTATGGTATTTAAATATGCCCCCCCTTCCCCCGATATTCAAAGGTATTTAACTGGCTACAGATGACCCTTGATCGGCTATATAACATTCTGGCACCTAATCACAAATATTCAGTACAAGGTAACCGGTTGGTTATCTCTGCTGAATATTTGCGGTCAGTGCCAAAAAGTTAACTAGCTATATATATAGTTTGACAAACGGCAATATTCAGCGCCCGACCGGCTAAGTTTAGCAAGCAAATCGGAATGCACAAATAACAGGCCTATCTTTGCCTGCCATTAACTGCCTAGTTCTGAATATTCATTTATCTGGTTGACCTTTTCCTCTATAAAGCCGTGCTAATGATTTTAATGCCAGCCGCCGAGATAATAGCTCCGATGCTCATAAAATTCCTATGAGCGTCCAAATTGTTACCACCGCAGCCGGTGCTAAAAACGCTAGCGCAGCTTTGTAAAGGAGGGTGTAAGTTGGAGCCAGCCAAAATACACCAGTTATTCGGTGCTGGTCACCTGAAATGGCCAGCATTGAATATCTGGGGTCAACATCAACCACAACACTTTGATTATAAATAAATATAGCTATCCCATTCAATCAACCATCAAGATATTGGGTGTGATATTGGATCAGAGCCTGATTATGAGGAATCAGGTGGACTCCTTGGTTAGGAACGGATTTTTTTAGTCTCTAGAAGCTTCGATCTATTAGGGCTTACTTTGATGCATCATTGTTCAGACTCTTGGTGCAATCCCTTATACTTAGTCAACTTGATTACTGCAATATTGCTTATTTGGCAGTATCTCAGAGAAATATACAGCGATTACGCATAATTCAGAATGCCGCGGTTAGATTGATTTTTGGACTGAAGTATGACCATATAACACCTTTTTTTGAGAACTGCATTGGTTGTTGGTGGAGGGGCGGGTGAAGTTTAAGTTGGGTTGTCTTTGTTCCAGAGTATTGTTTGGTCTCACCCCTAAATATTTAACTGATCTTTTTTCTTTCGCCACTAATAAACATATGAGAAGCTCGCATTTGAACTTTGTCTTTCCGCCTGTAAAAGGTTGTAAACTTAAAAGAAATCACCAACATCTTTTGTCTTATCAAGTGGCTCTATGGGGTAAGAATTTGGATCGATTGATCATGACTTCCAGTACCTACTTAGAATTTAGGGGACATCTAAAGACATAACTATTTGCCAAATATTTGGGTAACTAATTCTTCCATTCAATTATATATCTTATTTTTTGTAAACCGCATAAAACGTCACGGTCCTGCGGTATATATGCTGATTATTATGTGATGTTATGTGGGCTGCCTGCTGAGTGCAAGCCCTTTTATGTATCTTTGAAGCTGCTATCCTTAGACATGGCATTGCTGAATATTCATATAACTGCCACTAAAATCTGGGCTTAATGTATTGTAGTGTAGGATTTTACTATGCTAGGCCTAGATTTAATGCAGCACTATTCAGAGGCAGTCCCTCTGTTATTGCAGGTCAAAGCTAGGGTATCTGCAGGACATTAGCACAGGACCTCTTACCACCTCCAGTTTAGGATCTGCTGAGTCAGGGGTAGGGAACTCCGGTCCTCGAGAGCCATATTCCAGTCGGGTTTTCAGGATTTCCCCAATGAATATGCATTGAAAGCAGTGCATGCAAATAGATCTCATGCATATTCATTGGGGAAATCCTGAAAACCCGACTGGAATGTGGCTCTCAAGGACCGGAGTGCCCTACCCCTATGCTAAGTACTCCTGTGTTAACCCTGCATTTGCAAGTTAGTGTGTGCTAAGTATAACGTGCCAACTGGCTAATGCTTTCACACCCACTCTCCATCCATGCCACGCCCCTCAGAGAAAAGTTCACAAAAATGCAACAACCTGGGTTATACCGCTTGGTATCAGGCAAATTACCACATAACCCCTTACCACATCTGTGCAGTAGCCAGTTATCATGTTCTAACCGCACATTAAGGGATCCTTTTATTAAGATGCGGTAGGCGCTAGTATATGCTGACTGAGCTTTTGCATCTTTCATGCACATGCCACACGCTTTAAAAAAATCCTTTTTTTTTTTTCATGGAGGGGACATGTCTAAGCTAATCAGTTAGCACCCTGGCTATGCTGACATGCTAACTGATCTGCACATGATAGCACGTGAGCCTTTATCACCCACAAAATAGGGGGGCGGTAAGGGCTTATATGCTAATCTTTTTTTAATGGCCAAGCTAATGACTTTCAGGAGCACAGAAAGTCTTTTGCCCACACCCCGTCCTTTTCCCTTAAGCACATTTTGGATATCTTTAAAGTTATTGTGTGGCCATTAATGCCATAAATTGGAAATTGCCCACTTGTATTGATGCAGCAATTTTATAACTATTTAACTCAGAACAGTTTTCATTAAGCTCCAATATTTAAGTCCCGGATATAAAGCTCTACATCATATCCTTACTTGGGTTGTTAAGGAAGCCTCAGCTCCACCACTCCACCGCTAGAATTAGTTTTGACAGCGGGCAGAATTACGTGGTTCTCATCACCGGCTTCCAGTCCTATGAGTTTAATTTATATTTAAATACTCTTTATTTTATTCATCAGTTCTATTAAAACTCTGGTGTAACCATTATATATATATATATATATATATATATATATAGTTTAAGCCACTTATTTTTATGTTAATATGGCTCGGGAGAGACGACCCAATATGTTTCACACTCCCGTGCTTTATCAAAGGTCTCCCGAGGGCGTCACTTTCATCCGACTCTATGTAATGTTTTAAACCAGGGGTGTCCAACCTGTGGCCCGAGGGCCGCATGCGGCCCCGTGAAGTATTTTGTGCGGCCCCGGTCGAGGCAGTGTTTTCCTCTGCTGCCCCCGTCATGTCGGCTCCCTCCTCTGTCTTGCTGCAGCATTTGCGTGTTTGTGCGGCTCCAGAAACATTTTTTTCGACCAATGCGGCCCAGGGAAGCCAAAAGGTTGGACACCCCTGTTTTAAACATTCTAGTGGTGGAGTGGTGGGACTGAGGCTTCCTTAACAACCCAAGTAAGGATATAATGTAGAGCTTTATATCCGGGACTTAAATATTGAAGCTTAATAAATTGGAAATTGGCCATTTTCCAGATACAGGAAGAAATGGCCTTAGAGTGTGGGAAAGACCCGTGTAAGACACTTTTTCTGCACCTGTGTAAAAGGGCCCCAGTGTTTAATACGCTTTAGAAAAAGGGCCCCTTAGTTAGGGGAGCTTTTCTTTTACTGACTATCACTAGCAGAATGTCCATGCTCTGCCCTCATTCACTACCCAGATAGAGACAAAGCAAATCATAAGACTTGTCATCACCACAATCCATATAGTGTTGCTGAAAATTCATGGATAGCTAGTTTATACATTGAGGAGCTGATTCTATAAAGGGTACCTAATTTACTCACGCTTTTATGAAGCCATGTTAGGCTTTTTCATCTCTGGCTGTGACAGTAAAAATTCTAACGCTCATAGGAATTCTGTGAGCATTGGAGTTTTTTCTGCCACAGCTGGCAATAAAAAAGCCTAACAAGGCTTAAAAAAAAAAGGGGGTGAGGTGTTAATTGTCAAATTACCCTTAACAGCCTCAATAATTGGTTTAAAAAATATTTAATTGGGCGAAAGGCATCCAATTCTATAAAAGATAAGCGCCTATCACAATCTACTTAGTGGCGCCTAATGCTTAAGTGGGTGTTTCTATGCGCAGAGCGTGAGTTAGGCACTGCTAAGCGCGATTCTCTAAAAATGTAGGCACCTGAAAACCATGGCCTACATTTCAGATGCCTACGTTTTTTCATAGGCACTACTAGCTTTGATTCTGCAAATGGCGCCAAAGCATGTTTTGACACGCAGCTGGTGCCTTATTTTAGGCACCGGCCAATTTAGGCACCGTTTATAGAATCAGTCCCAGAGATGGTGCATTTATAAGTAGCCCATTTTTAGTTTGAAAACAGGCACCTACTTATCTGCTGTTTTATAAAGAAAAATAGACACTTAACTTTTCTTTCAAAAATATTGTGTATTGAAATTGATATACCGCCTTAGTTGCAGCAAAATTCAAAGCGGTTTACAATAAAATATATCAAATAAAAACAAAAAAGGAACGCCATTAAAATAGGAGAGTACACTACTTTCATACAGAAGACATAAAACCATGGTTAACGTGACCATTTATTTTTTTTCCTCAAAACGGGACATCTACTAATTTTCAGTTCCGCCTCAGTCCCGCCTCCAATTTCTTCCATTCATTTTTCATGTACACACGATATTTTATTAATTCATAATGGTAACCATAAAATAAAATTAAAAAAATACAAAGCACACTGTATGTAGAGAAAATGTTAATTATCATTTATATTTGGAGTTTTTCAAAGAGGTCAAGACAGATGACTTTAAAATATGCAATATCACCTCACTAACAACTATAGAAAAATAGACAAATATAGTGCAAAATATAGACAGCAGATATAAATGCTCAAAACTGACACATTTTAATCACTAAATTGAAAATAAAATCATTTTTCCTACCTTTGTTGTCTGGTGAGCCTCTGGTTGCACTTCCTTCCGATTGTGCATCCTTTCTTTCTCCCTCCCTCCCTCCCTTTCTTTCTTTCTTTGTCCCTCCCTCCCTAACCCCCTTTCTTTCTTTTTCTCTCCCTACCCCCCAAGCCGCCGCCACCGCCGATTTCTCCAAGCCACCGCCACCGATGCAGCAACAGGCCAGGTTTGTGCAACAACTGCACAAGCCTCCCCCATGGGGGGGCCCCCATGTCAATTCTGACATTGGAGAGGAAGTTCCGGGCCAGCCGGGGGGAGGGAAAGGCTTCTGCAGTCGCTGCACACACCTGATCTGTTCCTGCATCGGCGTTGTTCCCGGGCGATCAACTTGCGTTGCCTTCGACATTTTGGACACCTCTGCGTTAGGGAGAACACTGCAGTTGGTTGCTCAAAAATGGGACGTTTCGGCGTCCCGAAGCTGTGCTTGGGGACAAGACAGGCTGCCTAAAAACAGGATGGTCCCATTCAAAACGGGATGTATGGTCACGTTATTCATGGTCTATCACTGCAAAGATGTGTTCTCTACTAGTTACAAAGTTAACAGAAGGCAAGTTCAAAGAGATAAGTTTTCAAAAGAATTTGAAAGCGAGAATATGATGATATATAGATTATAACCCACACCTATGTTGCAGGCACAGACATTTACACCAGTTGATAGCATCGCCCTAGCAACCTAACTGTGAATGCTCAGCGCTTTTCTTTGTGTTGATTTTTTTAGGAGCCATGTAGAATCTTGTCCTTTATGAACATATTTAGGGCCCCAAAATATTACATGCTTCATATTTTCAAGGTGCCATAATTCTGTCAATACCACGGTAGACAATCTTTGAAGGTTTAAAATCAATATTTAACACTGTTGACATGATAATAGCATTCTAACCATTTTCAAAGTTGTGAATATTTGGCCTAGATATGAGACTAATATCTTTTAAGATTTATAGGCAATAAATATGATAAGTTCATTCAATAAAAAAGTATTATCCTGTAGATTGTCTCTGATGTTATATTGCTGCCGTAACATCAGCAATCTGTTTTCTGTAAAACAACTGATTGGGTTACAGATATAAACTCAGTTTAAGTTTTTTTTTTAAGAAAAGATTTCCTGATTCAAAATGATGACTGTAGAGTACATTAACCCCCTCCTTTACTAACGCATAGCGTGGGTTTTAGTGCCGGTAGTGGTGGTAACTGCACCGACGCTCATATGAGGGGGTAGCCTGGAATGATCATATCATTCCAGTGCTGAAGAGTTTGCATTGGCTGCCAATTCAATCACGGATTGAATACAAAATGTTGACAGTTGTTCATCAGGTGATTTATGGGGAGACGCCTTTGTACCTAAAACAGTTTTTGAAACAATATACTCCTTCTTGGAATATTTGAGATCACAATCCACGATGAGGTTGTTGCTTGAAGTATTAGGTAAAACAAGTTATAAAAAAAACTCAAGCAACATTCCCCGAAAATAAGCCCTAGCATGATTTTTAATGATTCTCCTAATATAAGCCCTACCCCAAAAATAAGTCCTAGTTAAGATCGACCCCCGAAGCCTCCCTGACTCCATCCCTGACACTATGGATACCCAATTTGCCAATCATCTCTCCCTTCCTCTCCTGCACCCCAATTCTTCCTCTTTCCTTTCTCTACCCCCACCCCCCAATTTGCAGCATCTTTCTTCGCCTCTCACCCATCCCCTTGTGCAGCAGCTGCGAGCCCTCCAAAAACAGCGGCAGCGCTCTGAACCGGCTGTTTCACGGCCTTCCCCATTGGAGCCTTCCCTCTGCTGCGTCACTGACTTTACTAGTACCTGTCAGAAATCCAAAGAGTAGCAATATTCCATCCTACTGATCCAGGGCAAGCAGTAAAAGTATTTCCCTGTAACTCCATCGAATGTCCCCTAGTCCCCCTAGGATTTTGTAGACTTCAATCATATCTCCCCTCAGCCATCCCTTTTCCAAGCTGAAGAACCCTAACCTTTTTGTCTTTCCTCATATGGAGAGGAGTTCCATCCCCTTTATCATCTTGGTTGCTCTTCTTTGAACCTTTTCTAGTACCACTATATCTTGCTTGAGATAAGGAGACCACAACTGAAAGCAGTACTCCAGGTGACGTCGCACCATGGAGTGATACAGAGGCATTATAACATTCCTAGTCTTGTTAATCATCCCTTTTTTAATAATTCCTAGCACCGCCACAGATTGGAAGGATTCATCGTATTGTCTACAATAACATCCAGATCTTTTTTCTTGGCCACTATCCCCCAAGGTGTACCCTAGCATCTGGTAACTATGATTGAGGTTATTCTTCCCAAAGTGCATCACTTTGTATTTGTCCACCGTAGTTCAAGCCCTTCCTGTTCATGTGCGAGTTACCACAGCCCTGGCATTCCGGTTCACTAAACATTCCAAAGACCTCTGGGAGCTGCAGCTGGCATCAGCCAGGCATCTACCTCACACATCATTTTGAACTTTCTGGCAGGGACCTTAAGCGCCTGGGCCACTCAGGGCAATAGGCCCCTCCCTGGTGCATCCTATGATTCACCAGGAAAGGGCAGACCCACCATTCAGTGAAGGCCGGCCTGCTGGCCCAGGTACTTTGGGGAGAAGGTGGGCTTGGGAGGGGGAGGGTTCCGGCAGGAGGGACTGGGCATCCCTCCTGCCGATGTTCTTTGTGGGGCAGCGGTTCAAGCAGGACAGACTAGGCATCCCTTCTGCCAATGTTCTTTGGGAGGAAGGGGTTCCAGCAGGAGGGACTGGGCATTCTTCCTGCTGATGTTCTTTGGGGGGGTTACGTCAGGAGGAACTGGGCATCCCTCCTGCTGGGGGATGTCTTGAGGGCTGGCAGCAGGAGGAATTGGGCATTCCTCCTGCCGCTGGCATTCTGGGGTGGGGGGAAGATTTGGGGTTCCGGCAGGAGACTAGGTATTCCTCCTGCCGGTAGTTTTCGCTGAAGGCTTAGGGGGGGACGGGTCCCTGCTGCAGCCGCTCAACTGATCACAGCAGGGAGATTCCCTTGTCACGATCAGTTCAGTAGCCGCGTGTATTGGCCTACATTTCAGGCGCCTATCGTGGTCGTAGGGAGACACCTAGGGCCACCTAAGCTTGTTGTGGGCCACTTCCGAGCAAAACCACGGTGAGCTTAGGTGGCCCTACATGCTTTCCTAAGCTCACTTACAATGTAGGCAGCCTGCTTCGAGATGTTTGTTTAAAAAAATGTGCATCCTGATTGGCTGGTTAGGCAGCCTATGACCACCTATAATTGGGACACCCTTTATAGAGTAAAACTGTGACTGAGTTCAAAGAAGCGTGGGATGAACACAAAGGATCTGAATCAGAAAATAAGATTAAATATTGAACTAGGCCAGTACTGGGCAGACTTGCACGGTCTGTGTCTGTATATGGTCGTTTGGTGGAGGATGGGCTGGGGAGGGCTTCAATGGCTGGGAGGGTGTAGATGGGCTGGAGTAAGTCTTAACAGAGATTTCGGCAGTTGGAACCCAAGCACAGTACAGTACAGAATTTGCCCCGGGTGTATGTATTTATGTGTAGTAACAATGATTGTAGTATGTTAATTGTTTTATAAATATAAATATATTACATGTTCACTATTTAAAATTTGGAACGTTTATTGTAGATTTTTATTGATACTTAACAGACTCTTTTTTCGTATGAATTCTTGAAATTAGGAGGCTGTATATTTATGTAATACCCTCATTGGTTTTTATTGATGTAAAACATATTCATAGGATATGTTAAAAATATATCTGAAATTAATTTTCTTTTGAAACACATTACTCCTTTTGGGTTTCAGAAGAGTTCATTGCAAAAACAATTGTGAGCAGAGTTTAGAATGTTGTTTTTTTTCTCAGGATGCCAGTCTCAATGAAATGCTGTATAAATTGAACTAATCTAGGTATGTATACATCAAATAAACCTCTCAGACTTTCAAGATAGGCTCTGTCTGACCTCGCTGCTACTGTAGAGCAGTATCCAACAGGGAAGTATGGGCTGAACAGATTTCTGCATACTAGGAGGAAACAGGGAATCAGAGTTAAAGACAAGCAAGAAAGTGAGAAAAGGAAAAAAGCTGACAGTAAGAAAAGGCAGTGAAGAGTGAAAGGTGAGGTCTCCCCCCCCCCCTTGGATTTCATTGATGTTGAATGGGTTCCTTTATGCTAATTTTGTCTCTGATTCGCTGTGGGAGTAACTTTCAATGGATGAAATTTTGGGGTTCAGTCTAACAATAGCTTTGAAGGCTCTCATGCACACACTTCTCTTTGGATAATGATTCACAGTACAACGATTTCTCTGCCTTATTGGTTGAGAGTTCCCCAGCTCTGTCGGTCACGGTACAAAGGTAAATAAAAAGAACTAATACATTTTGCAGAAATCGCAAAGAAGATCCATTTCTGAGGTTTATCTAAAGAGCAGTTGGCCCGATCAAAGCCCCTAGGGATGGCGAAGTCCAACACAATCACATTGATTGTTATAGCATGAAATCAATAGGTATTGCAAGGTATGTGAACACTTCTGATGGATATGCGTGCTAGTTAATTTTCAAAGGGAAACTGGCCAAGTGCCTTCCCTTTGACAAGAAGCTACAAGAGTAAAACTGTGTGAAATATTAGCAAACCAAAATGCATGATATTCCCTTCATGCTATAAATTTAGCACAATTTGTGCTCTAAAATTATGGAATACTAGCCCTTACATAGGTAAATATACATTTGCAAATGGAAGTGTTACCTGATTGCTAATGGTTACTGCGGCTGGGAGACTAGATGGGCCATTTGGCCGTTATCTGCCTTCATGTTTCTATAATTTAGGACCAAATTCTATATGTGGTATTGGAAGTTGCCCGTGCACATCGGTGCATCTTAATTATGCACAAAGCCAATCGACATCAGTGATTGGTAGCTAGGACCAGATTCTGTAATGGGTGCCTGAAAAAGACAGGCGCCTAGTTCATGTCAATCACACTCAGGCGCCCATTACAGAATCATGCTTAGCCTAATTTAAAAGTGAAGCGTCTGAAATGAGGGCCACAGTTTGAATGGCCTACATTATAGGTGCCTAAGTCCTTTAGAGAATCACACCTAGTGGCTCCTAAGTCTTTCTCCACCCCTCAACACGCCTATTTTGGTGTTAGGCGCCACTAGGCACCATGCAATAGGCATTTCTTATACAATTTCCCCCTTAGTGTACATCCTCCTGGCACCTAATTTTGGGTAAACATAGGAACATGACGGCAGATAAAGGCCAAATGGCCCATCTAGTATGCCCATCCGCAATAACCATTATCTGTTTATCTCTCCGAGAGATTCCACGTGCCTATCCCAGGCCCTCTTGAATTCAGACAGTCTCTGTTTCCACCACCTCTTCCGGAATACTGTTCCACACATCTACCACCATTTCTATAAAAAAATATTTCCTCATATTACTCCGGAGCCTATCACCTCTCAACTTCATCCTATGCCCTCTCATTGCAGTGGGAAATATTTATATTTACTGATGCCAAAAATGTCTTTCAAAAGCAATATTAGTAATGGACAGCTTTAGGTTTCTTGCTAAAAAGCTACCCTTTTATTTCTGACTAAACAGTGCTTCAATCAGCGCATTCTTGAAAGCAAAGAAAGCACAGACCTTAGCATGGCTTCTACTTCATTACAAATGGAGGTGTGCAGCTGCATAATGCTGACCTCATTGTGAGATCATCAAGATGCACCTGCAAAGTAGAATGCCACAATTAAAATATGTGCTGGAGGATAAGCACAGGGCTTTTACCCATTGAGCCACAGTTGCTTCCTTTCAGTTATGAGAGTTCCTACCATAAGAGCTTAGTGATCCTAACCATGTGAAGGTGAAAATACCTGAGAAGATTATTGCTTAGCCAATCCCTATGCTATCAAATCAGATGTGAGGAAGAAAGACATTAGTGGAAGCAAATAGGCGCCTATTGCATGGTGCCTAGCGGTGCCTAACACCAAAGTAGGCGTGTTGAGGGGTGGAGAAAGACTTAGGAGCCACTAGGCATGATTCTCTAAAGGACTTAGGCACCTATAATGTAGGTCATTCATACTGTGGCCTACATTAAAGCCGCCTAACTTTTAAATTAGGCATCGCTAAGTATGATTCTGTAATGGACGCCTAAGTGTGATTGACGTGCAATAGGCTTCTGGTCCCCTCATGACTCCCCATGCCACCCTACAAGCAAAGCTGTGACTGAGTCTAACCCTCCTCTCCCCCTCCCCCCAAAAAAAACAACACAACACCAGAAATGTAAAAGGCAAAATGTCCCAATCATAAAAACACACCAAAACAGCAACATTCAAATCTACCCGTCTCCCCCTGAGAGAGGGTGCTGGGATTAAATTTCTAACCACTGCTTACAAACTAAACCACTTTCCAACCCTTTCCACACAATCCTAATGTCCCTGCTGCCCACCAAAACTCCTCTCACTAGCTGTCTGCCTTGCAATCCTTAACTCCTCCCTATCCTCTCAAAAAATCACAGACCTTTACCACCAGTAACCATTCTCTATCTATTCCTGTTGATTGCTCTTTTCAGCTTTCCCTTAATTCTATCTCCCCTTCCTTCACTACCTTTTTAATAATCTTCCTCCTCCCCATCCTACTCTAACTCCCTTCAGTTCCCCCACTCCCATACCCTTTGAAAAAGTGTGGGCATCTACCCCCCCCTCATATTATCAGCCCTGTAGCATTAAGCTGAGTGATCTCTTATTATCATACATTCCCTCCCGATTTAACCCTGCCTTTTATTTCTACAGTTAAAAGTGGTTTAAGCCTTAGGAAGGGCTGTGGCTCACTGGCTGAGCTGCTGACTCTGCCCCAGAGGTTGCAAGATCAAAATCCCAGTACTGCTCCTTGTGACCCTAGGCAAGTCACTTAATCCTCCAGTGCCCACCCCTTTGAATGTCAGCTTTGAAATGCCAAAACAACAAAAAGGCAGTAAACAAGTCCCCATTCCCTTCCCTTAGGAGGCATACCATTTTCAAATGGACTTTCAGCACAGAAATACCCAGGTTTTTTCTAGGGAAAATTGTATATTTTGCCCCTTCTACAGGGCCAGAATTAGGGCAGGGTTATGGTCTTTGTGCTCCTTTGGTTGAAATGCTTAACAATCTTCTTTTTCTCCCATAAACATGGTGAAAAATGTGACCACAGACTTGGACATTAGCTAAAATTAGAAAACAATCATATTTTGCAGAAAAAGCTGGTTGCAGTTGGTCAAAAATAATCCACTTGGGTTAATGGTACTAAATAATTTAATGATGTTTAGTGATGACCCATTCAACCAAATCTTTTTATAAAGAATTACTTAAAGGAATTTATCACTGAATAAGGAGAAATATTTGGCAATTTGCAAAATGGATTTTAAAAAAGGAGTAGATTAATCCCTCCTTCCCGTATTCTAGTGGGGGTTAGAGGGTGTACCCTGGCCAAGAGGGCTTGGGCTCCCTCCTGGCCGGATCATGTGTGGGGGAAGGGGGGTTGGAGGTCACCGGGCCAGGAGGGCTTGGGCTCCCTCCTGGCCCCATCGGACTTGGCGGGGGGGGGGGGGGGTGGTTCAGGATCGCGGGGCAGGAGGGCTTGGGCTCCCTCCTGCCCCGAACATAATCGGGGAGTCGGGGTGCCGCGGGGCAGGAGGGCTTGGGCTCCCTCCTGCCCTGATGTCGTCGGGGGGGGGGGTCACAATTTGACAGGGCAGGAGGGCTTGGGCTCCTTCCTACTCGGATCGTTGTAGGGGGGGTGGGGTGGATTCTGTAACCGGTGTTGTTTTTGACAGACACCGGTTACAGAATCCAGCTTTTAGGCGAAGGACTGGCTCCTTCAACCTAAAAGCCCTTGTTTTGGACGTTTGGGGCTTAGGCTTTTTTTAGGTTGATTATATGGTATAAGTTTAGACATAGTGGTGGTCTGGGCGTTTAAACAGCTGAAAGTAGAGGCAGGTCATTATCAAAATAAACCTCCTTTTGGACGCTTTTTTTTGATAATGGACATTTTCCCTGCTTCTACTTTCAACATTTAAGGCCTTAGGCCAAAAGGGGACTTGGCCTTTTTTTTTTATTATGCCCCTCTACGAGTTTAATATACTGGAAGTGTTGAAGGTGAATTACATAAAAGTAGGCTTAAGCACCGGTAGGCATCTGAACCTTAGGTGCCCCTTATTTATGCCAGGGTTTTCTTTGCCTAAATACTGGCGCCTAAGCAAGGTGCCACTCTATGTGCCTACACACAAAGCATACCCAAGATCTGTTCCTAACCATGACCACTTCCTGGAAAGTGCCTTGAACTAAGCGCCTTCTTGGAAGTTAGGTATGTACCAACCAATTAATTTTAATGTAAGCTAATTTTGAGGTGCTAATTGCTTGTTATCAGTGCTGATTAAGCTCTTATAAATAATTACTACCCCCCCCCTTTTACTAAACCGCGTTAGGGGTTATTAGACCAGGGAGCCGTGCTGAATGCTCCACACAGCTCCCAATGCTCATAGAGTTCCTGTGAGCATCGGGAGCAGCACGGAGCATTCAGCGTGGCTCCCTGTGCTAATAACCACCATTGCGGTTTAGTAAAAGGAGAGGGGGGTGTTATTTATTTATTTATGGAAATTCCTTGGAAAATTTTCACAAATCTGTAAGGTGGTTAATTTGGTTACCCTAAAAGCAATATGATTTTCTGTACTGAAAAGTCCACTTTTCAAGGTAATATATAGAAATAAAACAAAATCATAACAAAAATAAGGTAATATCTTTTTTTGTTGGACTAACTCAATGCATATATTTAATATACTTCCACTCATCAAATATCTAAGCAGTTTACTAAAACTGTAGATAAAGTAGAAAAGGTACCGAGGAGGAGAATAAAAAGGAAGAATCCAATAGGAGGCCTAGGTTACCATCAAACTCCATGATTACATTACATTACATTAGAGATTTCTATTCCACCATTATCTTGCGGTTCAAGGCGGATTACAAAAGATATAAAAATGGGGGTTACAAAAGATATAAAGAATGGGGGTTACAATGGAAGAATAATAGTCATTTCTAACATTGTAAAGAGTAGATCATTTGTAGAGAGTTGTAAAGAGTCGATCAATTGTCATTTCTAGAGTTGTTAAGAGTAAGTGTTGTTAAGAATAAGAGTTGTTAAGAGTAGGTGTGGTTAGGACTGTTTCAGGAATTTCTTGAAGAGTATAGTTTTTATTTCTTTTCTGAAAATCTTGTAGTCTAGGGTGGTTAACAGTAGGTTGGAGATTTGGTTATCCAGTTTTGCGGCTCAAGTGGCTAGGAGGCCTTCGTATTGTTTTGTCCGTTTTACTTCCTTGATCGGGAGAGGTGTGAATCTGGAGTGCGTTTTTCTATGTCTGGTTGAGGTTGCTTGGTAGGCTGGGCTGTTTCCGTTTAGGGTTTTGAATATCATGCAGTAGAATTTAAATAGTATTCTTTCTATGATGATAATAATAGTAATACGAGGTAACACGGAAAAGGAAATTTGAGAACTTCATTTTTTTTAGAACATAGTTCTCTATCCCTTTGAATGTCAAAATCACTCTTGAATTATTCAAATATTTTACCCTTTCAATATTGCTTCCTCTGGTAGTGGAGAGTGAGAGGAGCAGTGTAAAGAAAGAGAGCAAATCTACATGGCATCAATCAGTATGATTTATTTGAAGGGAAAACGTGTTAGATCTCTCACTAGGAATGTTCGTAGTTTTTATTCACTGTCTAGCAGAAGAATATTTTGGAAAAAAAAGTTGAAACATAATGTATACACCAAAATATTCTAGCTCTGTGTGAGCGCTATTGAGGTTTTGAGCCTCATGGTCTTCAGGGAAGCTCGCTGGTTTCACTGCTAGACCAGAAGAACGTTAATGTATATAAGGAAATGAGATCCCAATGGTATTTATACAAGTTCACATGCCAAACATAAATGGATACCTTTGTCCTTTTAGATGGACTACCTTCATGACTCTTTCCTGACTGTAAAAGAGACCACGTCATTAATAGAGCAAACCAACATAACGTTTAGAGTTGTACCAGTTGTAATACAGTTCTTGACAGGATGCTTGAGTTTATATTTAAATGACTTTTATTGAGCAAAAATAAACATGCATTTCTATAGCTACATTATGGTTTAATTATAACAAAGATGGAAATTCCTGAAATGGAACTTCGGTTACTTCTTGATTTGAACTGTGTGTTCTCATCCATGCTTTAGGAAAATATTCATGAGGCAAAACTGGCAATAGAAAAATAATTATTTGAAAAACATTATATGAGGTAAGTTGTTGCTTCCCCACTGGATGCCAGTTTAAATTGAGCTAATTTGTTTTACCAGTATCTTAAGAAAACCCCAGCACAGCAGCATGACAATTAGATCCAGGTGCAAGAACTTAATTCAACAAATTCTAGGTGGATCTCTCTAGCCTACTCTGTGGGCCCCATACTCAGCTGTGACTAAGAACAGATGCCCTTGAAAAGACTCTGTAAACATGATCCATTCAGTTCTTTAATAGTGAAGTTGAAATGCTTCCAAAAAAGTATAACAAGTGATATGCTCAAGGCATGAATTCTATGCTTAACTCGAACAATAAACATAAATCATGAGTAAAATCAAATCTATTTATTCTGCCAAGTTCTGAGGTCTTAATAGGAAACTGAAAATATACTCATCCACTTCAACTGCTCTGTTTAACAGAAAACTATATAATCACGTTCATCTCTAATCACTCCTACAACATTCAAAATAATATTTTGATAACTATTTAAAAACTACTGTAGTTTTGTAAAGGGAGGGGGTTAATTTAAAAAAATCTAGAAAATCAGCATTGTTATATCTCCCTAAACAAAAATATTTTCAACAGAAACAGTCGACATCACCAAGCCCTCATGATTGCTCAGGTAATTGGTTCTATAACTGTGGTCCACGCACGCAGAATACAGATTTCCTATATTCCTTGTGGTGAATTTCACGAACAGATGGGACCACCAGGGCATTAGTGTTCAAGAAACGTAAGTTCTATGTTGGTTGATAAATAGAAAGAGAGTCTAACAAAACTGGAGATTTCCTGTCAGCCAATGTTTTGCTTTATAAAAGAGGGCCTTTATTTAGACGCCTCATGCAGAATTTCTCCCCTATTGTTTATTAATATATATATATATTTATATATATATATATATATTTAGCATTTCATTTACTGCCTAGAAAATTTGGCTAGGAAACAAGAAGAGAACTCAACTTGCAAAATCCAAATTATTATTAATAATAAGTTGTTTGACGATTGCTATAGATTCTCAGGCCTGTGCTTAAGCACAAAAAAGATCATTTCTACTGCTGGGTATGCCCATTTTGGCATCCCAAGGACGCACGGTGGAAGCTTACAATATAATAGCATCTGAGTGTTTTCTATACTATGCCCATCATGAAGGAGAAGAAAAAAGCGTTTCTCTCCTACAAGCGCACGGAGAAAAGAGAGGCAAAGGTAGAATATAGGACCAGGTCTACAGCGGTCAAAATGGCAGTTAGGGAGGCAAAACTTCGAGTGGAAGAAATTCTGGCAAAAAACATTAAAAAGGGGGACAAATCCTTCTTCAGGTATATTAGTGACAGAAAAAGGAACACAGGCGGGATAGTACGCCTTAGAAGACCGGACGGATGTTATGTGGAAGCAGATTCCGATAAAGCCGAACTACTGAATGAATACTTCTGCTCAGTCTTCATCTGTGAGGCACCGGGATACGGTCCGCAGTTGAAGGCAACACAAAGCACAGAAGACCCGTTTCAGAATTTTGAGTTCACACCGGGTGAAGTTTACAGTGAACTGGCAAGACTCAAGGTGAACAAAGCCATGGGACCCGACAATTTGCACCCAAGAGTGCTCAGAGAATTGAGCGATGTCCTGGCGAAACCGTTAGCTGAGCTATTCAATCTCTCCCTAAGTAAGGGGAAAGTTCCCCTGGACTGGAAATTAGCTAATGTCGTTCCTCTGCATAAAAAGGGTTGCAGGGCAGAGGCTGCGAATTATAGACCGGTGAGTCTCACATCAACAGTGTGCAAACTCATGGAACACTAATTAAAAGCAAATTGGACACGATCTTGAATGAAGGGAATCTTCGGGATCCCAGTCAGCATGGATTCACGAAGGGTAGGTCCTGCCAATCCAATCTCATCAGCTTCTTTGACTGGGTAACAAGAAAGTTGGACTTGGGAGAGTCTTTGGACGTCGTGTACCTGGACTTCAGCAAAGCTTTTGACAGTGTCCCACACCGACGGCTGCTAAGCAAGATGGAATCGATGGGGTTAGGAGAGACACTAACTGCATGGGTCAATGATTGGCTGAGTGGCAGACTTCAGAGGGTGGTGGTTAATGGTACCCTCTCTAAAACATCGGAGGTGACCAGTGGAGTGCCGCAGGGCTCGGTCCTGGGTCCACTCCTTTTCAACATATTCATAGGGGATCTGACTCAAGGGCTTCAAGGTAAAATAACACTATTCGCCGATGACGCCAAACTATGTAATATAGTAAGTGAATGCAGTTTACAGAATTATATGGCGCAGGACCTGCTTACATTGGAAAGTTGGTCCTCAACCTGGCAGCTAGGCTTCAATGCTAAGAAATGTAAGGTCATGCACCTCGGAAGCGGAAATCCATGCAGGACGTACTTCTTGAACGGAGAAACTTTAACTAGGACTTCAGCAGAACGAGATTTAGGAGTAATCATCAGTGCAGACATGAAAACTGCCAATCAAGTGGAGAAGGCTTCATCTAAGGCAAGGCAGATATTGGGTTGTATCAATAGAAGTTTCGTCAGCCGAAAGCCTGAAGTCATAATGCCGTTGTACAGGGCCATGGTGAGACCTCATCTGGAGTACTGTGTGCAATTCTGGAGGCCACATTACAGTAAAGATGTGCGCAGAATTGAATCGGTTCAGCGGACGGCCACCAGGATGATCTCGGGGCTCAAGGGTCTCTCGTACGAAGAGATACTGAACAAATTGCAGCTCTACACTCTCGAGGAACGTAGGGAGAGGGGAGACATGTTCGAAACATTTAAGTACCTCACGGGACGTGTCGAAGTGGAAGATGATATTTTCTTTCTCAAGGGACCCTCGGCTACAAGAGGGCACCCGCTCAAACTCAGGGGCGGAAAATTTCATGGCGACACCAGAAAGTATTTCTTCACAGAGAGAGTAGTTGATCATTGGAACAAGCTTCCAGTGCAGGTGATCGAAGCAGACAGCGTGCCAGACTTTAAGAATAAATGGGATATCCATGTGGGATCCCCACGAGGGTTAAGATAAGGAAAATGGGTCATTAGGGCATAGACAGGGGGTGGGTAAGCAGAGTGGGCAGACTTGATGGGCTGTAGCCCTTTTCTGCCGTCATCTTCTATGTTTCTATGTTTCTATCATGCTACAATTTTTCATGCTATGTCTGCCACACAGTGTTTGCTGTTCCATGTCTACCGTGCTAGATTTTAGCATACCATGCTTACCTTGCTATTTTTGGCATGTGTGGTGCAGGGAGAGACGCTGGATTGCGCTCCCTGGAGAGACGATTGACTGGCGATTACACCATGAGGCAGCATTGATTAGTAAAACGCTGACCATCATTGGTGCGCCGATCCTTGGCATAAGTAGTTTTTTTCCCACTGTTATCTTGTTCATTCCTTGATTGCATTGCACAGAGCTATTTTAAAAACACACAAAGGAGGTTTTTTTTATGCCTATGAGATATTGTTCGATCTGGCCTCTGAGCTGCTCCGGCGGCTGGCTTGTACTGTTTTTATTCTGAGGCTTTTTCCTCCTTTTCATTTTGAATTAACTCGTGCATGCTGTGTTTTGCTGGGTACTAACTATAATGAAGTTCTCATCCAGTGCACTATTTTTGGTGAGAAGGGTTATTTGTTTGATTTTCATTTCACTGTGTTTATTTGGTGTCTTACTAAGTTAACCATGCTTGTAACACTCTGTTTGCCATGTACTGTCATTCTATGCTCGCCATGCAGTGGGCATCCCTCCTGCCGAGGATATTGGGGGTACCGGCAGGAGGGAGAGGGCATCATCTTTCCGGGGATTATTTAGGGGTTTGCGGCAGGAGGGATTGGGCATCCCTCCTGCCACGGATAGTGTGGCGAAATTTGGGGGTGGCAGCGGGAAGAAGTGGGCATCCTTCCTGCTGGCCGATTTGTGGTAGAGTTCGGAGGTTCCCTGCCAGGCTGCTCAGCTGATCGCTGCAGGTAGATATCGTTGCTGTGATCATTTAGTGGCCGCGTCTATTTGAAATGTAGGCTAGCATTTTGCTGGCCTATATTTCAGGCGCCTATCACAGCCCTAGGGAGACACCTAGGGCTGCTTTAGTTCGCCTAAGGCTACTTCTGGGCAACACCACGCCCATCCTTGGGCAAGCTTAAACGTCCCTAGGCACCTCCTACACCCACGATAGTCACCTTCAGTGTAGGCAGCCTGCCTCAGGTTGATTTTTTTTTTTTTTTTTTTTAGAAAACATCTGTCCCGATTGGTTGGTTAGACAGCTGTAGGACGCCTACCACCGCCTACAATCAGGATGCAGTTTATAGAATTTGGAGCCCCACTTACAGAATAGTGTTTATTCGGCCTCCATATATGGGCGCCATTTATATAATTCAGTCCTATCTGTATTTACAGCTCACTGTCAGAGAAGGCCAACAGCAATATAAATGTTTTGTATTTTGTGCAGTTATGTTATTTTTCATGTTTGCTTTAATTGTGTCATCCAGATGCAACCCATATTAATGTTTTATTGCAATTTCCAAAGCTAAAGTATATGAAATTGCTGCATATTGTTTTTTGCACAGACCTAGGCTGTAGAGCTGCTGAATGTATACAAAGCTGTATTTTGTGATGCCAAAGATTTGACTTAAAGCATTAATTAGAGGTTTATCAGACAATCCTAATAAAAGTAGTGGGGCATGCTTACGGTTTTTTGTGGGAAGGGTTTAAGTGAGTAAGCTGGACTAAAAAAATACATCCAAACTGGGCTAGAATAAAAAGTGCCAAAAATCCAAACTGAGTTCAGCCAAGCATGTAGCACTGATTCCCATGAACATAAAAAGGAAAATTAAAACCAGTTGGAGAGCCTAGAATACAAAGTTTTCTTTAAAACAGTAGGATTTTGACTCACCCCTCCCTGTTTCTTTTCTCCTGAGAAATGTTTTTTTAACTTTAGATCGTTTCTTTGCTAGACCACTACCTCCTTTAAGAAAAACAAAAATACTACGGTAGGGATGAGCTAAGCAGAAATATTTTTCTCATGTTTAGACTATTAAGGTCTTTAGTGTGTTCCACAACTCCTGGTGTCCTATAGAAAATCAAACCGCAGCATATGTTCCTGAAAATATGCATTCTATTAATTTGAAGTAGAGACCCATAACGTATATGCGGAATTAGAAAAGGTACAGAAAGGGTGATGGAAATGATAAAAGGGTTGGGATGACTTCCCTATGAGGAAATGTTAAAGCAGCTAGGGCTCTTCAATTTGGAGAAGAGACAGCTTAGGGGTGTTATAATAGAGGTCTAAAATATGGAGTGAAAAGGGTAGATGTGACTCATTTGTGTACTCTTTCCAAAAATGAAGCTACAAAGTAGTAAATTTAAAATAAACCAGAGAGAATATTTCTTCACACAATGTGTAATTAAACTCTGGAATTTGTTGCCAGAGAATGTGGTGAAATCAGTTAGCTTAGCAGGGTTTAAAAAAAGTTTGGATAATTTCCTAAAAGAGAAGTCCATAGGCCATTATTGAGATGGCTTGGGGAAATCCACTGCTTATTTCTAGGATAAGCAGCATAAAATCTATTTTACTACTTGGGAGATCTAGCTAGGTACCTGGGACCTAGGTTGGCCACTATTGGAAACGGGATACTGGGCTTGATTAGGGTTGCCAGATTTTCCAAATGGAAAATCCGTACCCCTAGACCCGGCCCAGACCCGACCAGTTCTACCCATCCCCGCCCCGTTATGCCCCAGTCCCGTCCCCCATCCCAGCCCCGCCTCCTGCTGTCTGCTCTTGTTGGGAGGAAAGCATCCATGCATGTGAAGATGCCCTCCTGCCCGACGGGGATTTGTTGAAAGTTTTTGAAAACACAGACAAAGTGCCAGGTTTTGAGAAGCCGTCCGGACTCAAAAGGAGGACATGCCGGAGGAAATCCAGATGTCTGGTAACCCCAGGCTTGATGGACCTTTAGTCAGTTCCAGTATGGCAATTCTTATGTTCTTGCATGCAATAATAATTTTTAAAAAAACAAGAAAGAGTTGGCTAATCAAGCTCCCCTTTTACTAAGCCATGGTAGAGGTTTCTACTGTAGCCCGGATCACTAAACGTTCCGATGCTCATAGAATTCCTATCATGGTTTAGTAAAAGGGGGCCTAAATTTTTTATTGGATCGGGTTCTTGAAATTTTAATTTACAATTCAGTATTTATTTCAAGAACTATCATTTCTGTACAGCAGGGGTAGGGAACTCCGGTCCTTAAAGCCGTATTCCAGTCGGGTTTTCAGGATTTCCCCAATGAATATGCATTGAAAGCAGTGCATGCAAATAGATCTCATGCATATTCATTGGGGAAATCCTGAAAACCCGACTGGAATGCGGCTCTCGAGGACCGGAGTTCCCTACCACTGCTGTACAGGAACTGTTCACTTGCAAAATAGAGCTCCTTAAAATCACCTATATAGTGATTGTGAACTTCCAAAGAGAAAGTACTTGAAAGAATTGTGTTTAATATATTCAATAACAAAGAACCAAAACCAGATATTATGTTTCATGTATGTACATTGATTGCCTGCTCTAGACAGGCTTTATAAATAAAATCAGGGAAGAAGGCTATATTTAGCATACCATTAGGGAAAACAGGACATTTTTATTCTCTTCACCTATTAATATAATTTTTGCTTTGCATAACAGAACAAATGATTGTTTTTCTTTTAAATAGCATATTAAGGGCAATTCTATAACTGTGCACACATCTTACATGTGTTTTGTGCATGCAAATAAAGGGTTAATTGGCAGTTATGCACAGAAACATCATAGGTTCTACTCTAAAAGGGTTCACATAAGTTTTATAGGGAACCTTAACTTTAAAACAAAAAAACCTAAAATATGGGCCAGCAGGTGTTAACACAACACTGTAGGACCTGTGTTTTAAGGTAAGGAGACCAAAATAGTGAAATGTCTTCCAGGATCCTCAGCTACCAGGAGTTCCAGGCAAATACTGACTATAATTAAGGAAGAAATTAAGGATTTTAACATCGATGTTGTTATCCATTTGGGAACAAACGACCTGGCCAACAACTCCACACTTGCAGCGCAGAAAGCTTTTTGGGAGCTTGGTGAGGGCTTGAAACCTTTTGTAAAGACTGTAGCTTTTTCTGAAATATTTGCCTGCATATGGAAAGGGAGAGCAAAGAGTAAAAAACAGAGAGGACTTTAATAGATGGCTCAAAGCCTGGTGTCATCAAGAAGGCTTTAGGTACATAGGAGGATGGGGAAATACATGGAAGGACAAGAAGCTATATTGCACTGATGGGCTACATATTAAAACAGCAGGAAAAAGAAACCTTGTGGAAAAATTTAGACAATATGTTTCTAGGCATTTAAACTAGAAGCTGGGGGTGGTGTATGTATGAAGGACAGTTATAGAGACTACTCCTGGCAAAAGACAAGATGTGATGGTAGTAAAGATTGCAACATAAACAATATCAGCATCTCACTTCTTAGCATTGCAATGGAAAGTGAAACGAACCAAAAATCTATATGAAAAAGGAGATTACCACTGAAAAATAGCTTGAAAGCGATGACCACAAATGTAGTCTAAGCAACAAAATTCATGATCTGCAAGCCCTGATGTTAGAGGCAGATATTGATATGGTTCAGTGAATCACATGGATGGGATGTAAACATACCAGGATATAATCTTTTTAGGAAGAACAGAGATGATCAAAAAGGTGGAGGAGTATCTCTCTATGTAAAGATCGATATCCAAGCGACCAAAATGCAAGGGACCTGGGGAGAGGAAGAAGCAATATGGATCGCTCTGAAAAGAGAAGATGGAACTTCTATCTACGTGGGTGTAGTCTACAGACCTCCAACTCAATTGCAGCAAATTGATAAGGATATGATTGTAGATATCCAAAAGATTGTAAGGAAAGAGGAGGTGCTGCTGTTGGGAGATTTCAACCTGTCGGATGCGGACTGGAATGTTCCGTCTGCAGAATTGGAAAGAAGTAGGGAGATTGTGGATGTCTTTCAAAAGGCTTTGCTCAGACAAATGGTGACAGAACCCACGAGGGAAAAAGCGATATTGGATCTTGTCCTCACAAATGGAGAGAGTATCTCTAATGTTCGAGTGGGTGCTCACCTGGGAAGTAGCGATCATCAAACGGTTTGGGTTGATATAACGGCTAAAGTGGAGAGCGGCCGCATGATACTTAAATTCCTAGATTCCAAACGTATGGACTTTAATAAAATGGGAGAGTACCTGAAGAAAGAGCTGTTAGGATGGGAGGACATAAGAGAAGTGGAAAAACAGTGGTCTAAGCTGAAAGGAGTGATAAACATGGCTACGGACCTTTATGTGAAGAAAATCAATAAAAACAAGAGAAAAAGGAAACCGATGTTTTCCAAACTAGTGGCGGAGAAAATAAAGGCAAAAGAGTTGGTGTTCATGAAATATTAAAAAAAAAACAAGAAGAGACGTGCAGAAAGGACTACCGGGTGAAACTGAAAGCAGGCGGAAGAACAAATGGCTAAAAATGTAAAAAAGGGAGACAAATTTTTTTTCAGATATATTAGTGAAAGGAGGAAGATGAAAAATGGAATTGATAAACTAAGAGATGCTGGGAACCGATATGTGGAGAGTGATGAAAGAAAAAACAAACATGCTAAACAAATACTGTGTTCACGGAAGAAAATCCTAGAGAAGGACCGAGATTGTCTGGCAAAATAACGTGAGAAAATGGAGTAGAATCTGCTCTGTTCACAGAGGAGAGTGCTTATGAGCAACTTGAAAAACTGAAGGTGGACAAAGTGATGGGACCGGACGGGATCCATCCTAGGATACTGAGGGGGATCAGAGAGGTTCTGGAGGGTCCTATTAAAGACTTGTTCAACAAATCTCTGGAGTCGGGAGTGGTTCCTGGGGATTGGAGAAGAGCAGATGTGGTCCTTATTCACAAAAGTGGTCACAGAGATGAAGCGGGAAACTACAGGCTGGTAAGCCTCACTTCTGTTGTTCGAAAAATAGTGGAAGTGTTGATGAAAGAAAGGATAGTGTAGTTCCTTGAATCTAATGGGTTACATGATCCGAGGCAACATGACTTTACAAAAGGTAAATCGTGCCAAACGAACCTGATTGAATTTTTTGATTGGGTGACCGGAGGAGAGCTGGATCAAGGACATATGCTAAATGTAATTTACTTAGATTTCAGCAAAGCCTTTGATACGGTTCCTCTTAGGAGGCTGTTGAACAACTTGAAGGGCTGAAGTTAGGACCCAAATTGGTAAACTGGGTTAGAAACTGGCTGTCGGACAGACGCCAGAGGGTGGTGCTTAATGGAAGTCGCTCGGAGGAAGGAAAGGTGAGTAGTGGAGTGCCTCAGGATTTGGTGCTGGGCACAATACTGTTCAATATGTTTGTGAGTGACATTGCTGAAGGGTTAGAAGGAAAAATTTGCCTTTTTGTGGATGATACCAAGATTTGTGACAGAGTAGACACCGAAGAGGGAGTGGAAAATATGAAAAAGGATCTGCAAAAGTTAGAGGAATGGTCTAATGTCTACCAACTGAGATTCAATGCAAAGGAATGCAGAGTAATACATATGGGGATTAATAATCGGAAGGAATCGTATATGCTGGGAGGTGAGAAGCTGATATGCATGGATGGGGAGAGGGACCTTGGGGTGTTAGTGTCCAAAGATCTAAATGTAAAAAAAGAGTGTGATAAGGCGGTGGCTGCTGCCAGAAGGTTTCTGGGCTGTATAAAGAGAGGCGTAGCCAGTAGTAGGAAGAAGGTGTTAATGCCCCTGTAGGGGCCTCCGGTGAGACCCCACTTGGAGTATTGTATTCAGTTTTGGAGACCATTTCTAGCGAAAGAAGTAAGAAGACTTGAAGTGGTTCAGAGTAGGGCGACGAAAATGATAGGAGATTTGCGCCAGAAGACATTTGAGGAGAGACTGGAAGTCTTGAATATGTATACCCTAGAGCAGTGGTGTCAAAGTCCCTCCTCGAGGGCCGCAATCCAGTTGGGTTTTCAGGATTTCTCAACAGATCTAGCACTGGAACTGTGAGGATGCTGTAGAAAGAGCGCCCACTGTGAACCCTTGAAAAAGCCCTACTTGGGCGAAACGGGTCCCGTCGGGGGCATGCTAGTATCTCTGCAATATGTAAGAAAAATAAATGAATGAATTATCTGATGCAACTGGTTTGTCTTACTTCTGAAAAGATTAGAAGATGATGGAACACTTTAAATGTTGAAATCTACAACATATCAGAGGTAGCTGATCTCAGGTTTGAGATTCATCAAGAGAATTGTTTATTTCCTCTTCTTGTAGAGTGAGGTGAAGTTTTGGATTTTTCAGGATTTCCCCAATGAATATGCATGAGATCTATTTGCATGCACTGCTTTCATTGTATGCAAATAGATCTAGTGCATATTCTAATCTAATCTAATCTAATCTAAATCTTGGGTTTATATACCGCATCATCTCCGCAGATGGAGCTCGACACGGTTTACATGGTTAGGGAAGGAACGGAACTCCAGTGGAATTATATAAGTATGAGAGAAGAGAGGTTGGTGTGAGAGTGCCAGGAGCAGGACGGGGTTACGTTCTGGAGAAGAGCCAGGTCTTCAGATGCTTACGGAATGGTAGAAGGGGGCTCAAATTGCGGAGAGGGGAAGGGAGACTGTTCCAGAGCTGAGTGATTCTGAAAGGGAGGGAAGAGCCAAGTTTACCAACAAGGGAGATGCCTTTTAAGGAGAGGTAGGATAGTTTTAATTTTTGAGTGGATCTAGTGGAGGTTGGATTTGAGGAATTCCAGGATAGAGGGATAAAAGGAGGAAGGATACCGTGGAGGATCTTGAAGGTTAGGCAGGCACATTTAAAGTAGACCCTGGAAATAACGGGAAGCCAGTGGAGTTTGGATAGGAGCGGTGTGACATGGTCAAATTTACTTTTTGAGAAGATAAGTTTGGCCGCGGTGTTCTGGATTAGTTGGAGTCTGTGGAGGCTTTTCTTTGTTAAGCTTAGGTAAATGGAATTGCAATAATATTCATTGGGGAAATCCTAAAAACCCGACTGGATTGCGGCCCTCGAGGAGGGACTTTAACACCCCTGCCCTAGAGGAAAGGAGGGGCAGGGAAGATATGATTCTGACGTTCAAATACTTGAAGGGTATTAACGTAGAACAAAATCTTTTCCAGAGAAAGGAAAATGGTAAAACCAGAGGACATAATTTGAGGTTGAGGGGTGGTAGATTCAACAGCAATGTTAGGAAATCCTACTTTACAGAGAGGGTGGTGGATGCCTGGAATGCGCTCCCGAGAGAGGTGGTGGAGAGGAAAACGGTGACGGAGCTCAAAGAAGCGTGAGATGAACATAGAGGATCTAGAATCAGAAAATAATAGTAAATATTGAACTAAGGCCAGTACTGGGCAGACTTGCATGGTCTGTATATGGCCGTTTGGGGGAGGATGGGCTGGAGAGGGCTTCAATGGCTGGGAGGGTGTACCATATTTTCACGCGCGCGTTATACGCGTTTTGACCTACCGCGCATACCCCTCGCGCGTTATACGCGTGAGCGCGGTATACAAAAATTTTTTTTTACATAGTTCCCACCCCGTCCGACGCCCGATTCACCCCCCCCAGCAGGACCGCTCGCACCCCCACCCCGAACGACCGCTCGCACGCGCTCCCACCCGCACCCGCATCCACGATCGGAGCAAGAGGGAGCCCAAGCCCTCTTGCCCGGCCGACTCCCCAACTCCCCGACAATATCGGGCCAGGAGGGAGCCCAAACCCTCCTGGCCACGGCGACCCCCTACCCCCACCCCGCACTACATTACGGGCAGGAGGGATCCCAGGCCCTCCTGCCCTCGACGCAAACCCCCCTCCCTCCAACGACCGCCCCCCCCCCAAGAACCTCCGACCACCCCCCCAGCCGACCCGCGACCCCCCGGGCCGACCCCCACGACACCCCCACCCCCCCTTCCCCGTACCTTTGGTAGTTGGCCGGACAGACGGGAGCCAAACCCGCCTGTCCGGCAGGCAGCCAACGACGGAATGAGGCCGGATTGGCCCATCCGTCCCAAAGCTCCGCCTACTGGTGGGGCCTAAGGCGCGTGGGCCAATCAGAATAGGCCCTGGAGCCTTAGGTCCCACCTGGGGGCGCGGCCTGAGGCACATGGGCCCAACTGGGAGCAGGGCAGGGCGGGCGAAAGGAGAGTCGGGACAGCGCACGGAGAGGCAGGGCAGTGCACGGAAAGTCAGGGCGGGTGAACGGAGAGTCGGGACAGCGCACGGAAAGTCAGGGCGGGTGAACGGAGAGTCGGGACAGCGCACGGAGAGGCGGGGCAGTGCACGGAAAGTCAGGGCGGGTGAACGGAGAGTCGGGACAGCGCACGGAGAGTCGGGGCAGTGCACGGAAAGTCAGGGTGGGTGAACGGAGAGTCGGGACAGCGCACGGAGAGGCGGGGCAGTGCACGGAAAGTCAGGGAGGGTGAACGGATAGTCGGGACAGCGCACGGAGAGTCGGGGAGGGCGAAAGGAGAGTCGGGGTGGCCAGAGGAGAGTCGGGGCGGGCGAAAGGACAGTCGGGCTGCATGCGTGGTATACCCGTGAGCGCGGTATACAAAAGTTTTTGTACATAAAATCGTGGTTTCTGCGCGCTATACCCGTGTGCGCGTTTTACACGGATGCGCGTTATCTGCGTGAAAATACGGTAGATGGGCTGGAGTGAGCGGTGATGGAGACTTCAGCAGATGGAACCCAAGCACAGAACCAGGTAGAGCTTTGGATTCTTGCCCAGAAATAGCTAAGAAGAAAACATTTAAAAAAATTTAAATTGAATCAGGCTGGGCAGACTGGATGGACCGTTCAGGTCTTTATCTGCTGTCATCTACTATGTTACTATGGTTTATGGGGGCAGATCATGTGTTAATGTTTCCATTAGTGTAAGGTGCCTACAAAATGAATTCTGGGAGCACTTACCTCTTCCTTATGTAGGAGATGTTAAGTGCTGCTGTTCTATTTAGTTAGTATGCATTATTTTTAACATGCTAGCCACATGAATAAGAACATAAAAATAGCCATACTGTCAGACCAATGGCCAATCCAAGTCACAAGTATCTGGCAGAAACCCAAACAGCAACAACGTTCCATGCTACCGATCCGTGGGCAAGAATTGGCTTCCCCCATGTCTGTCTCAATAGCAGACTATGGACTTTTCTTCCCGGAACTTGTCCAAATCTTTTTTTTAAATCCATCTACGTTAACCACTGTGGCCATATTCTCTGGAAATGCGTTCCGGAGCTTAACTATTCTCTGAGTGAAAAAATATTTCCTCATATTGGTTTTAAAAGTATTTCCCTGTAACTTCATCAAGCGTCACCTATCTCCCATTTATGAAGCCGCGTCAGGGTTGTTTTTGTTTATCGCTGGCCACTACGGCAAAAGCTCTGACGCTCATAGAATTCCTACGAGCGTTTGAGCTTTTATTGCCATGGCCTGCGATAGAAAAACCCTAGCGCAGCTTCATAAAAGGGGGAGGGGTAGTCTTTGTAATTTTTGATGGAGTAAAAAAATTGATTCACTTGTTCCCATTTTATACCACTCGGGAATTTGTAGATTACAATCATATCTTGCCTCTGCCATCTCTTTTCCAAGCCCCCTCCTAAAATAAGTTTTAAAGGTGGCCTCAGCACGCAGGGAACACACACCCTATTAATAGCTGACCACTTTTGAGTACAGCCAGTAAAGGGATCCCTAAGATTCATGCTTATTCACAAAGTTTTATTTCTGGTTAAGCTTCGCTTTTTAACAGCAGACTCTTTTTTGCTTTGTTGTGCTGAGTGAGTATATGGAAATATCAACTCTGACATATTACCGACTCATTTTTATATGGCAGCATTTTTGCTCTTGTGCACACATTTTTTTGTTAACATGAATATGGATAATTTTACATTTAAAGCTTTATTACTAAAGGTAGCATATGTTTTTTGACTCCTGAGCCATGAGTGAAATGAACTTCCAGCTTGCTAACAGTAAATTGTAAACAGTTGGTATAGCCCTAAGGAAAAGACTGAAATAATTACTGTATCTATTTTTTTAAGTAGCCAGTTCTCCTTTTATGTCTTATTTCAGGTTTTGGCTTTGCGTTGTTGTTTTTTTTTTAATTTGCCGATTTAATGACTTTCTGCAACATTTTATAGACCCAGGCTATGCATGTGCTGTGGGCATGTAAACACCAGGATTTAAGGGTACCAGATGTCACCAAGGATTTACATAGCAAATCCATGACCCAGTGTCATTATATCTACGGTAAATTGCTGCTTTAATTTCCAGATGTATTCATGAAAATGCTTCTCCCTTCATATGCAACCATGTTGAATTTTCAAAGAGATGGGGATAATTCTCTGCAGGGCACCTAAAATTAAGGCACCGGGATGCTGGGTGCTGAGCACAAATTTTATACTAGAAAATATTAGTACAAGTCTGCATTTTTAGTGCCCAACTTTGGGCATGAGCACTTATGCATTTGGATTGTCGAAGGGCAAAAAAGAGGAATTTAGAAAGTATGGAGATAGGAGGTAATGTCCTATTATAGATTAAGAACTGGTTGAAAGACAGAAAACAGAGAGTGGGTTTAAATTACATTACATTACATTACATTAGGGATTTCTATTCCGCCATTACCTTGCGGTTCAAGGCGGATTACAAAAGGTTAATTTAAAAACAGAGTTACAATGATTAGCTAGAGAGGTAGGTTGTAGATCTTATAGACATTTAGCGGGTTGTTGAGGGTGAGGTGGTTTGTAGTAGAGTTGATAGGTGGTCAAAGTGGAGGTTCTTTTGTTATTATTAGTGGGTAGATCGAGCGTCAGTTTTAGAGTTACTAAGAGGTCGTGATGTTATTGCTGCTTCAGGAATTTCTTGAAAAGTGTGGTCTTTATTTCCTTTCTGAATGTCCTATAGTCTGGGGTGGTCATCAGAAGGTTGGAGATTTGGTTGTCCAGTCTTGCGGCTTGAGTGGCTAGTAGGCCGTCGTGTAGTTTTGTTCTTTTTACTTCCTTGATTGGGGGGGTATGAATGGGGAGTGCGTTTTTCTGTGTCTGGTAGTGGGTGCTTGGATGAGGCGATTGTTCAAGTATGATGGGCTGTCTCCATGTAGGGTTTTAAATAATATGCAGTAGAATTTGAATTGGATTCTTTCTTGGATTGGAAGCCAATGTGAGTTGGTGAAGGCATCCGTAATGTGGTCATGTTTTTTCAATGAGTAGATGAGTCTCAAAGCTGTATTTTGGATTGTTTGGAGTTGTCTAATCGTAGTTGCAGGGCAAGGAAGGAAGAGGATGTTGCAGTAGTCCAATATACCCAGTATTAGAGATTGTACTATAAGTTGAAATTGTGTTCTTTCAAAGAATTTTCGGACTTGTCTCAGGTTTCTCATGATTGCGAATGATTTCTGAATTGTTTTATTTATTTGCGGTTGCATAGTGCAGCATCTGTCTATGGTCATGCCAAGTAGTTTTATGGTGGTTTGGATGGGATATTTGATTGCGTTTATCTCTAAGTTGGTTGTGGTTTGGATCTTGTCATTTTCGAGAAGGATGAATTTGGTTTTGTCTTGGTTGAGTTTAAGTTTGTGATTTTTCATCCAGGTTGTGACTGTTTCAAGTGTTTGGTGAAGTTTGTCTGTCATGGTAGGTTTGGAATGATCGTATGGGATGAGGATGGTGATGTCGTCAGCATAACTATAGGTGGTTATGCCCAGATTGTCCAGATGCGTTCCTAGAGAAGCAGTGTAGAGATTGAAGAGGGTAGGGGATAGTGGAGATCCTTGTGGTACGCCACAGGGGTTTGACCAGGATTCTGACTTTTCTTTGTTTGATTTTACACTGTAGGTTCTGAGTTTTAGGAATCCATTGAATTAAATGGTCAATATTCTCAATGGAGAAGGGTAAATAGTGGGGTTCAATACCATCAAATATACCTGCTCACTTCTTTTGATATCAGGAATCATCACAACAAAACTTTATTAAATCTGAAACAAAAAAAACCTCTTGGTTAACTGTTAGGCTGCATTTTTTATGCTCACTTATCTAACTCATAACCACTCAACATCCTAATTCAATCTATATGGTTTAAAAGTCTTCAAATTGAAGATCCAAAATTGAATTGAATAAAGGATGTTGAGTGATTGCAAATTAGATAAGTAAACATCATAGAATGCAATCTGTTAACCAAAAGTTCTTTTTGTTTCAGATTTAATAAGGTTTTTTGTTGTTGTGATAACATCAGCACATTTTGTATTTTATAGGGATATGTCAATGGGTGGTTCAATACGATAGCATTTGTTCTCTGTCCCTGAGGAAAGAGTGAAATAGGCTGCTCTGCCGGACAGGGGGGTTGGAAAATTTGCATGTAGGTCCACAAAATTTAAAATTTCTCCTTATGGAATGGAGAGACAAGATGGCCACCAATGAGGAAGGATGCTTACCTGGCTACTTTTACTGAGCTTCACTATCATGGGGAAGAAGCAGAAGGGGAAGATTAAAACTTTCTTGATTAGTCGACTGGGTCCATGGAGAAGTTTGTGCTAAGAGGAAGCGAACTGAGCTCTGTTCTGCAGGCTGCTCCAAGAGAGGTAGCCTGGAATTAGAAATTTCTATGAGCTTGGAGCAGCAGTGTCCACCTGGAAACACTAATAATAATGCTTCTGTGAGCATAACCAAAGCTGCATGTGCCTCGGCAGCTATTGAAGGATACTCTGTTACCTGCAGCTGATATCCCCAGAAAAGTCCTGAGGCAAGAAGTTTTGCAGCAGGATTTTCTTACCCTAAACCTCTTGGAAGGATCGGACCTAATTAAATCTGTGACAGTGCCTGCAGAAGAATCCTCTCTGAAGGCGGGGAGGAGTGCCAAGGCTCTTATACAGTTTGGGATTATTAAACCTTCAGTGGTAACTTTGAACACCATATGGAGAGCTATTGAAGCATTACAGGATAATATAAATAAAAGATGAGACTTTACAAGATGATTTCAAGCACGGTGCCCCTCTGTTGGTTACATTGGTTTTTGAGAGTGATAAGCCTTCAATTCTTTGGACATAATTTTTTTTTTTTTAAGGATGTTTTGTGGACAGAAGCTTCGGATTTTCCCTGATGTGGCAAGAACCACACATGTGAAGAGGAAATAAATTTCTAGAATTGAAGCTATGCCTACTTACAGTTTGCCGAGAGAAGAGTGCTAAATGCTCCGATGCTGCTCCAACACTCATAGGAATTCTATGAGCGCCAGAACATTCCGCACTCTGGGCCATGGTAGAAACCTCTACCGTAGCTTAGTAAAAGGGGGTTAGACAGGAATATTTAAAAATTAGGGCTAATTTTGCAGTAATAATGAGTACACAATCGTGTATTAGATTTTCTTTACTTTTATTCTATTGATAGTTCTTTATCTGCTCCCATTGATATGGGCTTGTATGAGGGGGATCCTGAAAAGTTCTCAGCCCAACCAGCCAACTTCCTAAATTCTGAGCATTTATTTTACCACTGTTGCTGCAAAGAGTGTTACCTTATTTTGTAAAGTGACAATTTGCTGAAACGAAATTCTTTGTTTTGACATATAGGCCTCTTTTTACGAAACTGCGATAGCAGTTTCTAGCACTGAATGGCCCGTGCTGCTCCTGATACTCATTGAATTCCTGTGAGCGTCGGGAGCAGCGTAGGCCATTCAGCGTGGCTCCCCGCGCTAGAAACTGCTATCGCAGTTTCGTAAAAGAGGGGAATAATTTCAGATCATTGATTGAACCGTATCCACATCATTCTCTGCTTGGTTGGGCTGAGAACTTATTGTACTTTGATATTGAAAAGTGTTTCTTTTCTTTTCTTATTGTTAATTACTTTACAAATTTTCTTTTGTTTCTAATGAAACTGATAAATTAAAAAAAATAAATAAAAGGTTGGATGAATTGACTGTATTAACTAAAATCTTTCAACAAAGAAGATTCAACCTAATACTTCTAAATTGTTCTCATAGTCCCTGTTAATTCTGAAAGAGAGATGTTTAAAAGGCCTGTTTTACAAAGCCGCTTTAGCGGCTGCAGCGCGGTAACGACCCCGAAGCCCATAGAGATTTAAAGGGCTGTTGCCGTGCGGCAGACACTAGCGCGGCTTTGTAAAACAGGCCCTTAATAGATGACTTTACAACAGACATGTTTTCCCCAATTAAAACGATTCATTTTGTCCCATTAAAGAAACTTTCTTCAGAGGATGCATCTATCCAGATAGCTTCTCTAGTCTTGATTGATGTACTGGACAACACTGCGATTCTTATAGGTAGCAGAACTAATTATACAGATATGCAGTCACCATGCTTGTACTTTCTATATAGTTTAGGCTTAGTATTCAGCAGACCTAAGTCGCGTTAGCAGGTTAACGCGCGTAATAGTGTGCGCTAATTTGCCTGTGGTGCTAGTCACTACCGCCTCTTCTTGAGCAGGCGGTAGTTTTTCAGCTAGCTAACATGGCTTCGTAAAAGGAGCCCTAAATGTGTGGAGGGGCATAATCGAAAGGGACGTCTAAGACCGTTTACGTCCAACTCGCAAGTCGTCCAAAGTAAAAAACAGCTTAAGACACATTTTCGAAAAATACATCCAACTTTTTTTTTCGTTTCGAAAATCATCTAATTATACGTCCTGCCGATCTGATCGTCCAAGTCGCTAAATCGTCCATCTTTATACCACATTTTCGTCTAACTTTTCATCCAAGTCAAAAACTCCTAGAACAAGCCCTGTTGGATATTGGGAGGGGTCTGCAAAGTGATGGACTGCACATCCAGACAAGGCACCTAAATAGTGGGGTACCTTACAGGGCACTGCTATGAACTTCAGAAAAAGGGTGCCATGTCTTCTTCTCCCTACAGCTCCCTTATACGTTACAGTGAGCCCCCAAACCACCTCCAGAATCCCCTAGACCCACTTATCTACCACCCCAATAGCCCTTATGGCTGCAGGAGCCACTTATATACCAGTAACAAAAGGGTTTTGGGGTGTATACGGGAGTGCACATGTTTAAGTATCAATGCAGTGATTACAGGGGCTTATGGGAATGGGTCCTCCTCTCTATGGGTCCCTAACCCACCCCCAAGACAAATTAAGCTGCCTTTGTGCTGGACGACTAGGCTTTCCTATGCCAGGCAGCCAGGTGATGATGGTCTGGAGGCTGAATTTTAAAGATGTGATTAATATTTTTATGGGGGTGGGGGGAGTCGGTGATCACTGGGGTAGTGTGGGGGGTCTATGTTATGCATTTTCAGTGCTTATCTGGTGAGTTTAGGTGGGTTTTTGTGACTTAGACCATGTTTTACATGGTCTAAGTCACAACGTCCAAGTTCCGGCGATCGTGGGCTGTATAACTTTCGGTTATATATGCTGTACGACTAAGTTTAAGCCGGCCCACATCCCACCCATCTCCCGCCCTCAACACTCCTCCCGAAACGCCCCGTTTAGCTTTGGTCATTCAGCGGCACTATGAAGGCCCAGGTTGTTTAGAAATACGTCCAAAACCCGTTTTTATTATTGGCTCTTGGACGTTTTTGAGAAATGTTCATCCAAGTGCCGACTTAGGCTGGTTTTTGGACGTATTTCTCTTTCGATTATGAGCCCCATAGTTATTTGAATAATGGCTAAATATTGTTGATAGCCTATCCTTATTCCACCCTAATTCTGACTTTTTCTTATATGGAAAGTATTAGGTTATTCTGTCAGATGTTTAGCTCAATACCTTTTGCATAGGTTTCAAACATCTTCAGTGAAAGTTATGATGTTTATTTTAGAATCACTATTTGCAACAATCATTTGGTATCTCAAAGTCTCAAGCATACAAGTGGTTGCAGTTGAAGCAGGCCATTCAGAAAGGGTTCCCTGAATGGCAAAATTTAAAAACTCAGTATAACTTGCCGGGCCTATGCTTCCAGACAGATTTGCTAGGGCATCAGGCAGCCAAGTGGTATAAAGTAATATCTGAATATTTGAACAAGAAACCTAAAACTAGTCTAAAAGACATTTGGAGCATTGAGATTAAGCAGCAGATTTCTGCTACTCAATGGCCACGGATTTGGACTTGGAGGATGAGATGTACAGCGTCAACATCTATGAGACAAACTTGTTTTTTTCTGTTACATAGAGTTTTTTGGACCCCTAGTTCGTTTGCAGAAGTTAAAGACAGTTCAGAATCTAATAGATGCTGGCACTGTCATCTTGGAATAGGGACACTGGATCATTTATTGTTCTATTGTCCTTTGATACGCATCTTTTGGAAGTCAATATGGGGACAAATTAATTTGATTTTGGAATCTTCGATTCCGTTATCTTAAGAGGTGGTAATCTGTGATGCATTGTTGTCATCTAAACCGCCATTAGCTAGATATACATGTAGACTATTTGCCATAATGACTGGGATAGCCATGCAAATGGTTACTAAAAACTGGAAAAATTAGGATAGACTTAATTTCTCCTTTTGGTGGAATTCTTATGTTTATGCTATAAATATGAAAAAATGAATGCAGAAACTTTGTATAATAATAAGATATTTAACTTAACGTGGGGTCCATTGACAAATTTTGTTAATACTGATTAGCTGGATTATCCCCTTATTTCCTATTTGATTTGCACATCCAGGGAGGGTGGATGGGAGAGAGGGGGGATATTATATTTTGTTGCATTCATTGACCAAAGGAAAGTGCTGTTTATGATTTTAATTGGATATATGTAGTAGTGCACTTTGCCTTTGTTCTTAAATTAGGAAGAGGGGCGGGAAATGTTTTGTAGTACTTTTTTGATTGATTATACGTGCTGTCTTGATGTCAATGGTATATATATATTGTAATGCACTGTTTTCTAATGGAAAGTTAATGAAGATTTATATAAAAAAAAGAATCACTATTTGTGTTTCAGACATGCCTAAATTGACATTTAGATATATATATTACATAGACATCTGAATTCTAATTTTACAAAGCTAGGATATAAACATTTTCATAGATGCCGAGTGTCAGTAAAGACATTTCATTATCTAGGAATCCTTTTTGACAATAAACTCTTCTTTGAACAGCAGATAGTTCAGGTATTAAAAAGAGGATTATTACTGGCTTAGACGTATTTGTTCAGTCAGTAAGACCTTAAATTTTGACTCCATTCACACATTAATTCATGCCTTTGTAATACCAAGGATAGATTATTGTAATTCAATATATTGCGGAATCAATACAGGACTTTTTCATAGGTTACAGACATTATAAAATTCAGCAGCTAGGCTTCTATTCAAGGCTAAAGTATCTGATCATATCACTCCTTTGTTGATAAGTTTACACTGGTTGCCTATACATTATAGATCTAAATTTAAAATTCTTTGACTTTTAAAGCTCTGCATTATGCAGCTCCATCATCCTTGGCTGCTGTAGCCATTCCATATTCCCCAACACGTACATTATGGTCGATTGAGACCATTGAGTCTCAAAGACTGGTACCGTATTTTCACATATATAACACGCGCGTTATACACGATTTTACAAATCGTGCATAACCTTGCGCGTTATACAAATTTTTTTTTACATAGTTCCCCCCCCGACGTCCGATTCACCCCCCCCCCCCGCAGGACCGCTCGCACCCCCACCCCGAAGGACTGCTCGCACACACCCGCACCCCCACCCCGAAGGACCGCTCGCACGCACTCCCACCCGCACCCCCACCGTGAATGACCGCTCGCACCCCCACAGCCTCCTGACTCCCCCCCCCCCATCATATAGAAGCTCCTACCGGTGTCCTGCTGCTTCCTCTTGGCGTTCCCGGCCCTTCTGTGAGCCCTGCGCCTGCGCTGCTTCCTCTTCCGGCGGTTCCGCCCTTTCTCTGACGTCAAAGAAACAGTGTCTCTCAAAATGATCTATGTAGATGTTTTGGTCCTTAGTATGTCTATCTTTTTGGGCCATTTTCAAAAATAAAAATGTCCACATTAAAAGCACACAAAAACAAGTTTTGCAGATATACCCAACTACCTTGTCTGATCGCAGCAGGGGAGTCCCCATCAGCTCAGCCAGTTTTAGTGCAGTTCTGCCGGCTCAGCTGATGGTGGATTCCCCTGCCAGGATCATCTGAATCGGCATGAAGAAAAAAAAAAAGTCTCTCCCTCCATCCCTCACACTCACCGATCCCCTACACCCTTCCCCCCAACATCTCCCCACATCTACTCGACATCTCCCAACATTTCCCAACATCTCCCCACATCCCCCAACATCAGGTCCATAGACCCTTCCACTGCATCCCAAGATGCATTGGGAGGGGTAAGGCCCATCATTCTGAGCTCATGACCCTATAGGCAGGAGGAAGTGGGCTTCCCTCATACCGATTTGTCATCTGAAGGTATGGGGGTTGTCTGGGGATGTGGAGAGATGTCTGCGGATGTCCTATTTTTGCAGTGGAAGGGGGTCATGACTACTGGGGGAGTAAGGGAGGGCATGCCTTAAACCCTCCAGTGCTCTTCTTATCAGTTTGGGCACCTTTGGGGAACTTAGACGCAACTAAAACAGGTCTAGCTCCCTTCGTCTAAGTTCTGCCTAGGAAAGCTGTGGTTATTCCCTTAGGATGTCCAGGTCTAAGCCCACCTGATGCCCGCCCATAACACACCTCCCAACATGCCCCTTTGAGCTCTGGCCACACAGCGGCTTAGAAGTGCTGCTGAATGTCCAGAAAGTTGCTTTTGATTATCGGCACTTGTATGTCCCTGCTATTAGGATGCCCAAGTGCTGACTAAAGCAGGATTTTGGACGTTTCAAAGTTTTGATTTTGGCCACCTTTAACTGGGCAGAAGAGGCTCCATTGAGCTGAGATCTGGCAATATTCATTGGTACTTAAACAGGTATTGCCACTGAATATTTCCTGTGATCACCTAGGCGCTGTTCAGTTAATGCATGGGCAGTCTTAGGGTTGGGCAGAGCTGGTACCTCTGCTGGCCAGACTTCTAGGGTCTGTGTCCTTCAAACAGTAAGAGATGGGTGACGTTTTGACACTTCTAGTGTGTTAAATCATTTTATTGTCACATACTGTGGGTGGGGGTGTTGTACAGCTTAGGGGGGGGGAAGGCGTCATGATTGGTAAGTTGAACACTGGTCAGCAATACTTTGTCTTGGTCATCCCTTCACGTTTGGCTATCTATTTTGTTGTCATGGTGGAGACTTCACAACCAGCATTTAGACATGGGTGGCTGGGGCCTGCAAAGAGTGGTGGGCGCAGCTCTGGCCACCTTGTTGGTCAGACTGGATGGACTGGGAGGATCTTTTTCTGCTATTATTTACTGTGTTATCGTTTTACGGCGCTTCTATTTTCAAATGCCAAGCAGGCACCAATTTAGCTATTCTGTAGAGCGAAGATTGCTTCTACTTTTCTTTATAGAGCACAAGTATAGCAAGGCAAATATGCAGGACATATTTTAGGTGGGAGCATTTACCAAAGCATATATTATATAGTCTATAATTTACATATATAAATGTGCTCTATATCCAGGCTCCGCCCAGATTCCATCCATGTGTTTGCCCACTTTCAAACCACACACCATTGCATTTAAGTGTCATAAAATAGGTCTAACAGGAATATTGGCATTTACATGAACTGTATATGTGCACACATGTTGGTATTGTGCTCATTTATGTGCATTCTTGGTGCCTAAAAATGCTGCTCTGTCACAGAATTTCCCTCCATACCCATAAAAATGTTAAAAGATCAGGCACTTTGGACCGGATTCTCTAAACGGTGCAATTTTTGGCGGCTGCCTTAAAAGCAGCCGCCGATCACATGCCAATCACACGATGGTGCCGTTTAGAGAATCGTGCCTCCGACAAAGTAGGCACCTGAAATGTAGGGGCCAGGATTTTCAAGGCCATAAAGTGCCTAAGTAGGGTTGATTCTGGTGCCTTGAACATCATTTTAAAACATCTTTTAAATGGCGTTTTTCACTTAGGCGCCGATGTGGCACCTACCAGCGCCTTAGTTAAGGTGCTGTTTATTGAATATGGACCTTTTAACCTGGCAATGCCTAGAGATTGGGAATTGCTGATATCACAAATAGCATAATTATGAAAATTTAAATCATTTTCAAGATCTATGGAATCAGAAAATAGTTAACAACAACAAAATAAGGAGAGGGATTCACAAATAATCAAAATATAAGAGAATCCCAATTAATTAATCTAATTACAAAATTCACAGATTGTGCACTCAGCACTTGTTGCTCTACCTCATGGTCTGATAGGATACAAAGACGACACTCAGGCGTTTTTCAACTCAGTGTGATATTTATTAGGCCGCAGCCATAACAGCTAAATTACATTAACTTGTCAGCAACTGAACAGAGTAACAATTATGAACGATGATGAACTGCACACTGCAAATGAACATGTGAACATGACATACAACAGCCGCACAGCATATGCCTCTCTATCCCCGCACAATGTGGGGCGCCGTACAAGCTTCCCTGGCTCGCCGGACCCATCCCGTTCAAGGAGGTGTCCTCTCATCAGCGGTCCGTTGCTGTGAAGCTCATGGCCTGGCCTCCCTGCCGTCCAAGCAAGGTGACGTGCCCCCATTTCTTAACCCTGCCAAGATGTATGCCTTTTAGACATATGCTGTTCTTACCTTCCACAACCCGTGGATAGCGAAACCTCGCTTATCGCGGGTTCCCCCCAAGTATCATGGCTGCGGCCGTAACAACATCGCTTCTATGCCATCCTGTATCGTACTGGTAAATATGTCTAAACCGATGTCGGAGAGGTGCACCCCATCCGGCCGGTACAAACCCAGACAGCCGTCCTCTAGTAACTCTTGTGGTAAAGAGAATCCCCAGATGGTAGGCATGAATTTGCTCATCCATTTGTTGATTTTTTTGCGCGTTCTCTCAACAGCAGAGTGAGATCTAGCCCCTTTCCATACTAACCGTGGTATAATGTGTGACCACATTAACGTGGTGTGGGGCAGCATAGCGGCCAAAGACAAACAGTCGTTCTGCATTCTCTTGACTAACAGGACACTGTTCGTAGCTGTGATATCGTTTCCTCCCAAATGCAGGAGGATTGTATGAGGCCGGCAGTGGGACCGCAGCGCCCATTGAATTGATGGCATGAGTTGGTCCCATAACATTCCCCTTGTCCCCATCCAAGTGACCACAGCTTCAGTCATCGGGAAATCCAGATTATGCCGCGTTTGTCTCCCAGGCTTGCCTTGCTGGAAAAGAGCGACCTCCCTTCCGCTCCTCGCTATTCTATCCCACCCACCCACCCCCCCTCTGGTTGGCCCTCCCCTCCCCCCCCTTTCTTAGCAACGGCTTTCGGCCGATTTGTGTTCGCTCCTCCCTACCTGGGATCGGAGCTTATTCTTTTCATATATATTTAATGTTACTGCATTAAAAATATTTTCATAAAGTTCAAAATATCAGCAATAAATCAGATAAATAGCATATAATTCATACATTTATAACAAATTGGTTAACAATAAATCAAAACAAACAATACAAAACATATCAGAATCCAAGACATATCAGAAAATAGTTGCCATAAGTTAAAAAAAAATCCCAGAACAGAGAAATGGAGAGAAGCACCATATCTAAGTGTTTCAACTTTTTATACGTGTATGAAATCAGATATTCTGCTTTACCTACGATGCCCTTCTTTTCCAGGACTTCACAGCATAGATTATCACTATCACCTGTTTTTAAACTGTCTCAAGAGTAATTTATGTTAGATAACAGATGTTCAAATTAAACCCAGAATAAATGCATCCTGGACATAGACCCATCTCAAAATCACATTACTCTTTTACACCTGCTCATGCAGTTCATACCTGGGTTATTTGATCAGCAGTGAATGATCTGGTAGAAAAACCGGAAAAAAAAGATATGAAATTGGCAAAATATGAACAAGTCCCAATGTACTGGAGAGAAATTCCTCTAATGGACAATGCAAATAAAAAACAACAACTTATAGTGGACAGTGTTATGTTAATCAGATTTTCTGTTCTGCCTATACTTATTCAGTAGAGAATGACACGGGGAAAAATTATGTCCCCGTCACCGCCCTGTCCCCGGACCACCATCCTCTGCACCGCCCCGTCACCGCTGTCCCTTTCACCGCCCCGTCCCCGTCTCTGCCGTCCCCTTCACCGCCCCGTTGTCTCTTTCACCGCCCTGGCCCCATCTCAGTCCTCAGCGTCTTCTCCTCTCCATCCCCCCACCCTCAGCACCCTTCACACGGTCCAGCAGCTCCCTCCCACCGGCCAGCCGTGCATTTCCCTCCCTCCCTTCTTTTCCCTTACCTTTTCTTGTTAAAACGCACATTTTCTATAAGGCTAGGAGCTGTATTACAGCCATAGCCTTGAAGTCGCGTCGGGTTGCCGGTTAGAAAAGTCTCCTCCGATGCAACTGGAAACAGGAAGTTGCGTCAGAGGAGACTTTTTCCAGTGTGCAACGCGACTTGACTTCAAGGCTCCGGCTGTAATACAGCTCCTAGCCTTATAGAAAACACGCGTTTTAACAAGAAAACGTAAGGGAAAAGAAGGGAGGGAGAGAGATGCATGGTTGGCCGGCCGGCGGGAGAGAGTGGGCTGCCGCTCATTCACCGCTCGTTCCAGATGGTTCACCGCCCCGTGCTACCATTCACCGCCCTCGGGGCGGTGAATTGCCTTGTCCCCAAACTTGCGGTGACCATTTTTTTTGGTCACCATTTTGGCGGGTTACCCGCGGCTAGCCACGGGTAACCGCCACTGTGTCATTCTCTATTATTCAGTTCAAGGTCAGATTACATTACAAGAGGTTGGGTCAGTTACCCAGGAAGTTACAAAGGACATTTTGACACAGACATTCAATAGAGTTGCTAGTACAAGTAGTAGATCAGTACAACTAGTAATACACTCCCCTCCTTTTTCAAAACCATGCAAGAGTTTTTTTTAGCGCTGGCTGGTGTGCTGAATGACCTGCGCTGCGCCGGTGCTCATAGGAACTCTTTGACAGTCGGAGCAGCAAAGAGCATTTAGCGCACTGGTCGGCCCTAAAATCCTTTTGTAAAAGTGCAAGGACAGTTAGGTCAAAGGAGTTGCATTTGACAGTTAAAAATATTAAAATAAAAAGGGCTTTTACAATTACCATTTCCGTTACTTCAGGGTTGGCTCCCTGTCTTGGAACAGAAATGCTTTTCAAAGTTTTATGAACTTGAGATAGTGTTCACAAGATCTTTGTGTAAGTGGAAGTTGGTTCCAACATTTTGCTAATTGATGTTGGATGGATATGGTAATTTGCCTGGTGGACTTTATATTGTTCTATGCTAGGAATTTTAAGTGGAAAAGATTTCTGGTGGAATATCTGTTGGAGGCACCCTGGGATAGGATGATTAACTCTGTTAGGTAAAAAGGAGTCGGGAAGGGACACAAAGTCAAACAACAATAAGGACAATCAATTTACTAAAACATCAATACAATGCACATATCATATACATAAAATGAGGCAGGCATAAAATAATCCTTTTATAGCAAACTGGGGTCCAGTTGTTTGACTTTGTGTCCCTTCCCCATTCCTTTATGGCTTTATATCCCGCACTTGGTGTTGTGAAGTTTTCCTTTGTATTGTGTGATACAACTCTGTTAAGTAGTCAGGGGCATTCCTTTTCAGGATCTTAAAGGCAGTGATAACTAATTTAAAATTGATCCGTACAGTTATGGGCAGCCAATGTAGTTTCATATGGCTCCATTTGTTCCTTAGTAATAGGAGTTTTTGTGTGTTAGGTGAGGGTAGACCAGGGCTGCCCAAGTCCGGTCCTCGAGATCTACTGGCAGGCCAGGTTTTCAGGATATCCACAATGAATATGCATGAGAGAGATTTGCCTTCACTGCCTTCTTGGGATGCAAATCTCTCTCTCATGCATATTCATTGTGGATATCCTGAAAGCCTGGCCTGCCAGTAGATCTCGAGGACCGGACTTGGGCAGCTCTGGGGTAGACGATCAAAAATTTTCCCTTTGGACCATAGGGGTACCTCAAGACTCCTCTCTCAACAATGTTATTAAACCTTTTTATAGCCACAGTTGGTATATTGCTTTCAAATCTTGGAGTACAGTATCGATTATATGCTGATGATCTGCAGTTTGTTTGTTTTTAATTTCCAGTTGATTATATCCTAGGTTTTCATCTATTGCCATCTTATATGGATGCAATTATGGCTTGAATGTCTATGAATTGCCTCTGTTTAAATATTTTAGATATTCCCCCAGATTTTGTGTATGATGGAGTGATGATTCCAGTACAACAGGAGATCAAAAGTCTGGGGGTTTTACTAGACCCCTCCTTACAGTTGTGTGGTCATATCGCATCAGTAATAAGGATGATGTTTTGAAATGGAATGGTTTGCTTTCATCGGCAAACTTTCATCAAGTGATACAATGTTTTGTAATATCACATTTTGATTACTGTAATGCACTTTTATGTGGTCTTCTGAAGAAGTCTTTATGGGCATTATTACAAATAGTGCAGAATGCTGTGGCAAGGGTGATTGGTGGCATTTCATGTAGGGAACATGTTAACCCTTTATTGGCCAAATTACACTGTTTTGGTGTTAGTGTATAAGGTCTTACATCAAACTTTGTCAAAAGTTGTGGCTACTTCCCTTGCCTTATATAAGCTGTCTCGATCATTGCGTTCACAGTCAAAGCTACTGCTGATTGCTCTGCCTATATGGACTATAGTTAAGACAACTTTTAGTTCCAGGGTTTTTGCAGTGGCAGGTTATGGAACGCCCTTCCAGGAAAAGTTCATCAAATTTGTGCATTTTTATTTTACCGTAAATATTTGAAGGCTTATTTCTTTCAGTAGGTTTTTTATAAATCTGGGATGGGTTTTGACTTTATTAGAATTTGACATTTTTGTTATATTATCTACATATTTTGAAGAATTTGATCTTTTTTTTTTTTTTTTTAATTGTGTGATTGCACATTTTGGGGAAGTTTAAGAATTGTATGTTAGTATTTTAATATCTGATTTGTTCACCTAGGTTTATGTGTTTTCTGTAGTAGCTCGCATAGATTTTTGGTTCTCTGGGGTATGAATGTTTTAAATAAATAAATAAATAATTAATGACCCTAGTACTTTAGATAGATTGTGAGCCCACCAGGACAGATAAGGGTAAGTTAGATAATTTTAATAGGCGGTATATAAATGCCTAAAATAAAAAAAAATAATAAATAATAAAAAATATAGTAGGGCTGCAGGTGTTTCAATTTCCATAGTCTGTATATAAGTCAAACTGCTGCATTTAGAACTAGTTGTAGATGCAATAGCAACATTTTAGATCAACGAACTAGTGTTACGTTACTGTAGTCCAGTCGAGATAGGATTAGGGATTGCACTAAAATTCAGAAAGCCTCCATTTTTAAGTATTTTTCAGTGCTGCTCCAATGCTCATAGGAATTCTATGAGTGTTGGAGCATTTAGTGTTCCAGGCTGCGGTAGAAACCTCTATCACGGCTTAGTAAAGGGGTGGGGGGGGGGTTAGAGTTCATTCTACAATTGATAGTGTGTGCTGAATATGTTATAGATCACATTAAGACAAACACAAATAATTTTATCACATTTAATTTACATATACCACACATAGGGTGTGGAACATAATGACTTGGAATATTAGTCTCTGATGGTGTTTGAGTACTGGGTCAAGTCAACACAGTAATATGCTCATTAACATACAGTACACTGAGGATTCCTCACATATAAAAATTGAACGTCATTTCATTTATATACTATTGACTGTAAACTATGGCCCTGATTCTATAAAGTCCGCCTAAAGTTAGGCACCACTATCAGCACCTAATCTGATCAACCGGCTTAATCAATGCCGATACTGGCACTCAACACCCCTGAATTGGCTTTAATTGGACGTAATTGAAAGTTAGGCGCCAAGCTCAAAAACTATGCTATAAAATGTAGACATCTAGCCCAAAGCACATATGCTAAAAGTGGGCGTAGTTAGGGGCAGATCATGGGCGTGTTTTTGAGTTATGTACCTCTTTGTGAATTAGGTGCTATTAGACTCCTTTATTGATGCCTATCTTTAGGCAAATAAAATCCTGGCATAAATTGGGGATGTCTAAGGGCTCCTTTTACGAAGGGACGTTAGCGGTTTAACGCGCGTAATAGCGCGCACTAAACCGCCGGCCGCGCTAGCCGCTACCACCTCCTCTTGAGCAGGCGGTAGTTTTCCATCTAGTGCGGAGGTTAGCGTGTGATGAAAAGTCGCATGCGTTAAATCCGCTAGCGCGGCTATGTAAAACGAGCCCTAAATGTTATGATGCTGAACACCACCTAAGCACGCTTAGACAATGCTAAATGTGATTCTATAATAGGCACTTAAGTTTTTTGTAATAATTGGTACCGATACTGGTACTTAACTTTAGGCAGACTTTATAGAATAGGACTTATAAGTTTTTATGTGTTGTCCTTTAAGAGGAATTTTTCTCCACAATATGAACAAGAGCAATCACATTTCATAAGACTGTCTAGATTCTCTGAGGCAGATTCAGAACATGGAGGAAGTATGGTAGAAATCAGATAGGAATCAAGACAGGGAATTATATAAAGCTCCTATTGATTTGCTTGTCACATTTATAAGCTTTATATACAAATATACCTCAGTCTGTAGTCTTACACTTTGTCCAAACAACATTGAACAACCAACAACAGTCTGTGAGTATTCCTACCAATTTTATTAGTATTGACCAAATTAGTTTTGTGTAGGAATTTTTTTGTTTGATTAGAATTTTTACCTTTAAAGGCACCACAATAAAAACTGTGATGACACTGAATGATGTCAATCAATATATGTCTCAGTTTGAAGAATTGTGTTTATATTCTTCTGATTGGTATGCTTACATTAAAATGTGGGTGAGCTTTATTGATGCCTTGGGCAACCCTCTTTAGATTGGTGACAAGTATTTGTGGACTGGTTAAATTCTCTGGATGACAACCTTCGGTTCAAAGTACGTTATGATAGCTTCATTATTTCATTTCTTGAAATGCACTGCTTGATATTCAAAGAGATTTAAGCAGTCAGGAGGGACTCCTGCCTGCTTAAATCTCTTGGATCTACCCAGTCTCTGAGATTCATCCGCACTAAACTGGGCAGTGCCAATGAATATCATCTCTGACCACCCATATAGAACATAGACAGGTCAGGGATGGTACAGAGGATGACACTGGAGATGAGCCGGGTCCTGTGTATAGTCTAACACTGGGGAACATAGTCCATGTAGCCATTGTGATTTTTGCCAACTTTCACTATCTTAAATTGAATGGATGCATCTTGTCACAGATAAAGTATACAAATTGTGTTTTCAGACATGTGACCAAAACAAAGAGATTGTCCCTGGGAAATCCACAGAAAAGAAAATCCAAGAGAAACAGAAAAAAAAAAAAAAAATCACTGTGGAGTGACAATGTTCCTGAAATGGACTTTATTGAAGATTTGAAAGTTACAAAGTCAATGTAACAATCCACATAAAAACATAATAATCCACATAAAAACCTTAAGGACCTAGTCTGCTGAAAGCGTAGGACCCAACACGTTCTGTGTTTTGACAAGGTGGTCTTCCTCAGGGGTCCTATAAATGATAGGATAGCACTGGAATAATGTATAAACAATTAAGTGTAATATATGTTGGTGAATCTAAAGATGCAAGTGGCACCATGCTTTGAGGTGATAAGGTGCAAAAACCAAAAGATATACAAGTGACTGGTGATATCTAAAAATGAATGGAGCTGGTGAAGGTGAGTAATAGATAAGAATAACGATATAAATGAACAATGGAGAAATGTTCCTATTAAATATCTGCATATGCTATTATATGAGGTTAATAATGACAACATACTTGTGAAGAAAAGAAAAAGGGATGAAAAAACTCTATGCAAAAAAGAGAAGAGAATAAACATTATTACAGGACAAGATACATACCCGGACTAGGTCCTTAAGGTTTTTATGTGGATTATTTTGTTTTTATGTGGATTGATAAATTAACTTTTGGAACTTTCAAATCTTCAATTAAGTCCATTTCAGGAACATTGTCACTCCACAGTGTTTTTTGGGGTTCTTCTTTCAGACATGTGACTCCATTTTTATTGTCAACATCATTCTGTGCTCTTGTGACATGTTCTATGTTTGATACATGCCGAGCCTAATTTCTGAAGGAATAGTCTAGAACACATTTCCACCAGTTCTTTTCAGACTCCAGAGCAGCAGGGGTGTTTTCTCCAGTATATCCCTTTCAGGAAGCCTTCAGGGAGCAGGAAGGAATGAAGTGAGCCTGGAAAAGAACAGAGAAAAGTCATTTTACTCCCCTATTCAGACTCTTTTTTCCTGTTGCTGCTGCCCCCTTCCCTGGCTCTACAATTCCACTCCCTTTCATGCCTACTAATTAAGCTCTAGATACACCCCAGGAAGATCAAAACATGCTTCATAGAACATCATCACCTATTACATAGATCTACATTTTCAGTTTCTATGGTATCTCATTTTATACAAATGAGGCATACGGACCTTTTCTCAGATAAACTGGTTTATTATGAACTATATCTTGATTTTTACTCTCAGGCCCTCTTTTACTAAGGTGCGCTAACCGATTAGTGAGCACTAATCAATTTAGCGCATGCTAAATGCTAACACGTGCATGTTAGTCTATGGACGCGTTAGCATTTAGCGTGCGCTAATCGGTTAGCGCACCTTAGTAAGTACCTACAAATCCAAAATGTTGCCCTGCAAAGGGTTTGAGTTTGAGACCACTGACATAGATGGATAAGACAGAGTAACAGGAGTTAAGGGTAATTTCCCACCCCACCCCCTTTCTTACTAAACTGCAATAGCGGTTATTAGCGCAGGGAGCCGCACTGAATGTTCTGTGCTGCTCCCGATGCTCACAGAGTTCCTATGAGTGGTGGGATCAGTGCAACTCCCTGTGCTAATAGCCACTATCGCTGTTTTGTAAAAGGGGGAGGGGTTAAGACAGTTGTACATGAAGTCAAAATGCTGCATGAATATAATATGAGCTACAGATACATGGATAAGCACGTCTTGCTAAAGTATGTGCCGTTGGTATTACTCCTTGTATGTGTGTGACCAGAAAGTTAATTGTTTCTTCCATTAAAGACTTGGGAAAAGATTCAAGCTTTCATCTGCTTCCTGAAGTGTTGATAGTCTTGAATTGAGTGAAGCCTTTCAGGAAGTACATTCCATCTGCCGAACAGCATGGTCTAAATGATAACATTGCATGGAATACCATTATTTAATCTCCTTTTGGGACATTGCTACTGATTCTGACATTGCTACTGTCAGAATCAATTATCAATGCAACTGTGTTATGTTAATAAAGTTGAGAATTTTTGATGTCATCAAGTACGGATGCAACTTTTTTTTTCATTTCTACAGCTTCCCGTATGAGAATAGAGGTCTCCAAGCCCTTTTGTTGAACAGTTCATATGCCTGACACTTTTGAACCTTGGAACTGTTCTCTGATGCAGGTATTCAAAATAGGGGAACCTCACCGGATATGAGATCAATGAGAGATGCACAGCTTATCAGCGAAGATGGTGACAAGAATTTTTTTCACTGCATAAGTTTGGATGAGATATTATGCTTATGTTTATTGAGAGCTTCTATACCGCTACTAATGACTGGGGAGTCAATTCAGAGCGGTCTACATGAGCTTCTGTAGAGATGTTACTATACAGAGTTTACAAAGAGCTTCTGTGAGGTGTTAAAATACATGGGCTCTATACTGAAATACACGGAACTCTGTGGTAGTGTTACAATATGGAGTTATTAATACCGGCATGATTATACCATAATCAATCATCCTATATATATACACATATAATACTAGGTTTACTATAGCAGCTAAATACACTATCACCCTTGAATTAGCATGCGCTAAATGCTAACACGTCCATAGACTAACATGCGCATTTTAGCATTTAGCACGCGCTAATTCGATTAGCGCCCTTAATAAAAGAAGGCCTATATTTACACACCTCTTAAGGAGGTTGGTCATTTCAACTAAATATAATCTATTTACACACATCCTTGAAAGTTCTAATTTCCCCTCTCTGTCAACTTCATAATTTCAGTTGAAGTAGTCTGAGGAAAGGGTAGTCTTTATCCTTTTCTTGAATTTTGCAGTATCCTTTTCTAGCACTAATTCCTTCGGCAGGGCATTCCACCACATTAGGGCCATTAGCGAAAACACCAGTGGAGTGCCGCAGGGCTCGGTGCTTGGACGCGTGCTCGTCAACATCTTTATAAATGATCTGGACATTGGTACGACGAGTGAGGTGATTAAATTTGCAGACGATACGAAGTTATTCAGAGTAGTGAAGACACAGGGGGATTGCGAAGATCTGCAACGTGACATAAACCGTTGGCTGAGCTATTCAATCTCTCTCTAAGTAAGGGGAAAGTTCCCCTGGACTGGAAATTAGCTAATGTCATTCCTCTGCATAAAAAGGGTTGCAGGGCAGAGGCTGCGAATTATAGACCGGTGAGTCTCACATCAATAGTGTGCAAACTCATGGAAACACTAATTAAAAGCAAATTGGACACGATCTTGAATGAAGGGAATCTTCGGGATCCGAGTCAGCATGGATTCACCAAGGGTAGGTCCTGCCAATCCAATCTCATCAGCTTCTTTGACTGGGTAACAAGAAAGTTGGACTTGGGAGAGTCTTTGGACGTCGTATACCTGGACTTCAGTAAAGCTTTTGACAGTGTCCCACACCGCAGGCTGCTAAGCTGTGATACAAATGAGAAACGAATGGTATGTAAGGAATATTGATATTGAATGAGACTGCCTTGGATACGTGGGGCTCACGAGTCAGGCCAGATGTTTTTAACACATACTGATTGGTGATCACAGAAACACATCATCTCAGCATGCGATTAGCACGCGTCTGATTATCCAATCCACAATGAGGGGATGGGTAATCAGCTCACGAGTCAGGCCAGATGTTTTTAACACATACTGATTGGTAATCACAGATCAGCATGCATTTAGCACGCGTCCGATTATCCAACCCAAAAGGAGGGGATGGGTAAAAAGTACAATATAAATGGTGCTTTCCCTGAAAAAAAGGTAGGGACGTTTCCACTGCTGACGAGCTGTGTGATGACATATTGAATAAGCCTCCTGATCGTGGTCCCCCGACGGAGTGATGATGCAATAACCGGTAACGTATTGATTCAAACTCTGTACTTAATTAATGATTATGGCTAAAAATACTATATTTATGCAATAAAACTTAATTTGTATACTATTTTGAACTCCTGGTATTCTTTCCAGTGAGGAAAAGTGACCGAAGGTCTTTGAAAATCCCTTTTAAATAGTAATACATAAGCAAGATGGAATCGATGGGGTTAGGAGAGACACTAACTGCATGGGTCAATGATTGGCTGAGTGGCAGACTTCAGAGGGTGGTGGTTAATGGTACCCTCTCTAAAACATCGGAGGTGACCAGTGGAGTGCCGCAGGGCTCGGTCCTGGGTCCACTCCTTTTCAACATATTCATAGGGGATCTGACTCAAGGGCTTCAAGGTAAAATAACACTATTCGCCGATGACGCCAAACTATGTAATATAGTAAGTGAATGCAGTTTACAGAATTATATGGCGCAGGACCTGCTTACATTGGAAAGTTGGTCCTCAACCTGGCAGCTAGGCTTCAATGCTAAGAAATGTAAGGTCATGCACCTCGGAAGCAGAAATCCATGCAGGACGTACTTCTTGAACGGAGAAACTTTAACTAGGACTTCAGCAGAACGAGATTTAGGAGTAATCATCAGTGCAGTCATGAAAACTGCCAATCAAGTGGAGAAGGCTTCATCTAAGGCAAGGCAGATATTGGGTTGTATCAATAGAAGTTTCGTCAGCCGAAAGCCTGAAGTCATAATGCCGTTGTACAGGGCCATGGTGAGACCTCATCTGGAGTACTGTGTGCAATTCTGGAGGCCACATTACAGTAAAGATGTGCGCAGAATTGAATCGGTTCAACGGACGGCCACCAGGATGATCTCGGGGCTCAAGGGTCTCTCGTACGAAGAGAGACTGAACAAATTGCAGCTCTACACTCTTGAGGAACGTAGGGAGAGGGGAGACATGATCGAAACATTTAAGTACCTCACGGGATGTGTCGAAGTGGAAGATGATATTTTCTTTCTCAAGGGACCCTCGACACAAGAGGGCACCCGCTCAAACTCAGGGGCGGAAAATTTCATGGCGACACCAGAAAGTATTTCTTCACAGAGAGAGTGGTTGATCATTGGAACAAGCTTCCAGTGCAGGTGATCGAGGCAGACAGCGTGCCAGACTTTAAGAATAAATGAGATACCCATGTGGGATCCCTACGAGGGTCAAGATAAGGAAATTGGGTCATTAGGGCATAGACAGGGGGTGGGTAAGCAGAGTGGGCAGACTTGATGGGCTGTAGCCCTTTTCTGCCGTCATCTTCTATGTTTCTATGTTTCTATGTAATCAAGCTCGAGAAATGGGCATCGACATGGCAAATGAGGTTCAACGTGGATAAGTGTAAAGTGATGCATGTCAGTAGCAAAAATCTCATGCACGAATACAGGATGTCTGGGGCGGTACTTGGAGATACCTCCCAGGAAAGAGACTTGGGAGTTCTGATCGACAGTCGATGAAGCCGTCCGCGCAATGCACGGTGGCAGCGAAAAGGGCGAACAGAATGCTAGCAATGATAAAGAAAGGGTTCGGAGAAGGTTATCATGCCGCTGTACCGGGCCATGGTGCGCCCTCACCTGGAGTACTGTGTCCAGCACTGGTCGCTACATGAATAAGGACATGGTACTACTCAAAAGGGTCCAGAGAAGAGCGACTAAAATGGTTAAGGGTCTGCAGGAGTTGCCATACAGTGAGAGATTGGAGAAACTAGGCCTCTTCTCCCTTGAAAAGAGGAGACTGAAAGGGGACATGATTGAAACATTCAAAATACTGAAGGGAATAGACTTAGTAGATAAAGACAGACTATTCACACTCTCCAAGGTAGGGAGAACAAGAGGGCACTCTCTAAAGTTGAAAGGGGATAGATTCCTTACAAACGTAAGGAAGTTCTTCACCCAGAGAGTGGTAGAAAACTGGAACACTCTTCCAGAGTCTGTTATAGAGGAAAACACCCTCCAGGGATTCAAGATAAAGTTGGACAAGTTCCTGCTAAACTGGAACGTACACAGGTGAGGCTAGACTCGTTTAGAGCACTGGTCTTTGACCTCCGGGCCACTGCGTGAGCAGACTGCTGGGCACAATGGACCACTGGTCTGACCTAGCAGCGGCAATTCTTATGTTAAAATTGGACACATATTGGTTGGATACTTTGGACATCTGAGTACATGGGTGACCGATGATGTTTGTATGTCAATAAGCAACTGCAGTGATATCTTAAGGATGTTCACCTTGTATTGCAGTAGACACTAAGTAGGATCAAACACTGCTAGTAAGTCCTTTGTACTGATGGTCTCCTAGGTACTCGCACGCATTATATTTTGAGGTTGGGCACACACATACTTACATTTATTATTTTGAAACATTTTTCAATTATTGGTTTATTGTAGTATTTGTCATACTGGCACCTTTTCTCAGGCACTCTACTCTACTCTACTGTACATCATATCTTTCACACTAAATTTGTCATACTATGTCTACCATGCAATGTCTCATCATACCATGTTTTGTCAAGTTATGTTTTAACATGCTTTAACTATGTGTCCCCACTTTTACTAAGGTGCGCTAGCCACTTTAGTGCATGCTAATTGATTTAATAATAATAACTTTATTCTTCTTTACCGCCATAATTGTGTGACTTCTAGAGCTGGACAATCAGCGAGTTACAATATGCAGATAGTCAGTGGATTACAGTATGCAGAATCTTAAAAAGCAGCGAATTACAATATACAGTTTGTTAATAATTTCAGACTTATACACAGGAGTGGACATATTAGAAATAATAGAAATTGGATTTAGTGTTTGGTGTAGTTACTGTTTAGGTGATATATCTGTCGAATAAGGCAGTTTATATGACTTTTCTAAAAGCGTCGTAGGTCAGTCTAGCTCCATTAATGTAGTTGTCTAGCCAGTGTTGTTTGTTTGCTTGCTAAATGCTAACGCGCCCATTATATTCTATGGGCACATTAGCATTTAGAGCTAAATTGGTTAGTGCGCCATGGTAAAAGGACCCTTATGTTAACAAGGCATGGTGAAACATGGTATGGATTGTTTCTTTTCAAGACATCATTGGTTCTGTTTTAACTAATGCAAACCCAAGTGGATCTTCTCTTGATACTATGCCCGCTATTCTCATTGGCGCCGATTTACTAATTATGCACTTGATTCAAATTTGCATGCATCAATGTAATGTTAACACACTGTAGTACATGAAGCCCTTATATCTGTATAAATTGGCTACTTTTTTTTTTTTTATAGTGACAAGTCCTTTGTTGAGATGCTGAGTTACAAGTATAGAGCAGAAACACTCCTGTGGGCCCAATACAGGCCATAAGAACATAAGCAGTGCCTCTGCTGGGTCAGACCAGAGGTCCATCACGCCCAGCAGTCCGCTCACACGGCAGCCCATCAGGTCCAGGACCTGTATGTAATCCTCTATACCCTTCTATCCCCTTTTCCTTCAGGAAATTATCTAATCCCTTCTTCAACCCCAAAACCGTACTCTGACCTATCACACCCTTCCTAGCATTGGTTCTGAATCTGTCCACTCTTAACTTTTCCGAATGCCCTCTCGTTCTTGTAGTTTTCAAATGTTTGAAGAATCTGTACCTCTCCACTTTCTCCATGCCCTTCATGATCTTGTAAGTCTCTATCATGTCCCCTCTAAGTCTCCGCTTCTCCAGGGAAAAGAGCCCCAGTTTATCTAATCTTTCAACATACGAAAGGTTTTCCATACCTTTTATCAATTGTGTCGCTCTTTTCTGAACCCTCTCGAGTATCGCCATATCCTTCTTAAGGTATGGTGACCAATAATGGAAGCAGTACTCCAGATGCGGGCGCACCATCGCCTGATACAATGGCAGGATAACGTCTTTCGTTCTTGTTGTAATACCTTTCTTGATAGTACTCAGCATTCTATTTGCCTTCTTAGAGGCCGCTGTGCACTGTGCCAACGGTTTCATTGTATTGTCCACTATTATCTCCAAGTCCTTTTCTTGGGTACTTTCACCCATTACCAGCCCTCCCATCAAATAGTTGTACTTCGAGTTTCTGTTTCCTACATGCAAGACTTTACATTTCTCTACATTAAACTTCATCTGCCATCTCATCGCCCACTCTTCTAGTTTGTTCAGGTCCCTTTGTAAATTTTCACAGTACTCTTTAGTCCCAACTCCATTAAATAGTTTGGTGTCGTCTGCGAATTTTATTACTTCGCACTTCATCCCTGTTTCTAGATCATTTATAAATACATTGAACAGCAGTGGTCCGAGTACCGACCCCTGCAGAACACCACTCGTGACCCTCCTCCAGTCTGAGTAGTGGCCTTTCACTCCTACCTTTTGCTTTCTACCCGCCAACCAATTTTTGATCCATCTATGTACGTCTCCTTCCACCCTATGGTTCTTCAGTTTCCGTAGTAGGCGTTCATGGGGTACCTTGTCAAAGGCTTTTTGGAAATCTAAGTATACGATGTCTATGGGGTCCCCTTTGTCCATCAGTTTGTTAATTCCTTCGAAGAAGTGCAATAAGTTCATTAGGCACAATCTTCCCTTGCAGAAGCCATGTTGGCTTGTTTTCATCAGTTTATTCCTTTCTAGATGCTCGTCGATGCTGTGTTTTATCAGCGCTTCCGCCATCTTCCCTGGAACCGAAGTCAAACTTACCAGTCTGTAGTTCCCCGGGTCACCTCTCGATCTTTTTTTAAAGATGGGCGTAACATTAGCTATCTTTCAATCCTCTGGGATCATGCCTGTTTTCAGGGATAGATTACAAACCTGCTGTAGTAGTTCTGCTATTTCCTCCTTTAGTTCTTTCAATACCCTAGGGTGGATTCCGTCCGGAGATTTGTCAGTTTTTAATCTATCTATCTGCTTGTGTACGTCTTCAAGGCTTACCTCCATGGATGCTAATTTTTCTGCTTGATCTCCTTTAAAGATTTTTTCAGGTTCTGGCACATTGGATGTGTCCTCTTTTGTCATGTTTCAGCTGTTCAGCCTTCCTCTGGGTCCGCTTTTGTGCATACCAAGAGCCTATGCCCAGAGATGATGCAATGGACAATGCCACTGAAATGAACCTTTCAAGCTTTTTGTTGTCTCTTTCTTATGTCTCCCCATTTCAGTTTAATTTCAGATAATGCCCTAATGGCTCCCTCTAAACAATTCTTTTAGTGAATGTCTAATGGGTATGACAATTATTATCAATCTAGAGCTCAGGATTATGGCTTATAGAAAATACCATTCTCAAATCCAGGATACCTTACTATTTTACCTATTTATTTTAATGGATAATTTAATAAACTTTTTTTTTTCCATGATAAGAAATGAGATAAATTATTATATACATGGACCGATGATATAATTTGGTGTCATAGGTTAGGCAGCTAAATCAAATGATGTGGGCTATAAAGCTATTCTAAGACAGCACTTATGCATATAAGTGTTCTTATGGAATTCTAGAGTAAGTCAGTACCTATATACCTACAATTAGGTGTTCCCACCTAATGCAATGTCAATAGCAGGTGTAAATGTGTGCGCCTACAATTAGGTGTTACAAGTTAAATATTAGCGTGCACTAAACGCTAATGCATCCATTATTATAGTGTGCGCTAATATTTATCATGCGCTAAAATAGCTAGCGTGCCTTAGTAAAAGGACCCCTTAGTTCTTTAACAAGCTATTCAGTACATATAATTGGTAATTAACAATAATTAGGCTTCTGTCTCTGCGCTGATGATGTCATGCCATTATGCGCGCTGACATCACTAGGCACTCTTCAGAGCACCTATATAGGCGATTCACTAAAGCACGCCCTTAATCAGAGCGCCTATAAAAAAGCTGCCTAGACACGCCTATTTAACATAGCCGCCTTACAATTAATTCAATAAAGAGTGGCTCATTTTTAGTGAATCACACTAAGCGGCGCTTTATCAATCCTATCTTTTGGGCGCTTCCTATAGAAATTCCCCCTAAGTGACTTGCCCAGGGTCACAAGGAACAGTGTTGGAACCAAGCCCACAACTTCAGGGTGCTGAGACAGCAGCTTTAACCACTAGGCTACGCCTCCCCTCTAACAGATTACTGCAGGCATGCCCACTCTCCAACCCCAGACATGCTCCCTTCACAGTAAAAATAAAAAAATAAGTACCCCCGAAACTTACCATAGGATGCCTGAGTGTGCCTCCCCAGTAAACCAATTTATGCTGTAGTAGGCATGCACTAGTGCTTCCTGCACTTTTTTTATAAAATTACTGTCATAAAGTGCAAGAAATAAGTCACTGAAAAAAATATGTACAGTGGTACCTTGGTTTACGAGCATAATCCGTTCCAGGATCATGCTCGTAATCCAAAATGCTCGTTTTTCAAAGCAAAGTTCCCCATAGGCTTTAATGCAAACTCAGAAGATTCGTTCCACAACCGAAGTTTGCAATGGTGGCCCAGGGGTGAGAACATGCCTGCGGGTGCTGCATAGCAATTCCAAGTGTTGCCTTCCTTCTTCGGGTCCCCATGCGGCGACCCTCCTGCTTCTGCGATGCCTCTGCCGTCCGTCAGCGCTCTCCCGGCTCCCATCTAAACTGGCCATCCTGAATGAGCATGCGCACGACTTCTCTCTTCTCTCCTAAGGCAGCCGCTCCTCCGACAACACGCTCACCACGTCCTGCGTCCTTGTACGTTGTGAGCGTGTTGTCGGGGGAGCGGCTGCCTTAGGAGAGAAGAGAGAAGTCACGCGCATGCTCATTCAGGATGGACAGTTTAGATGGGAGCCGGGAGAGCACTGATGGACGGCAGAGGCATCGCAGAAGCAGGAAGGCAACCGCATAGGGACCCGAGGAAGGAAGGCAACACTTGGAATTGCTATGCAGCACCTGCAGGCAAGTTCTTACCCCTGGGCCACCATTGCTGAGTGCTCGTTTATCGGGGCAGTGCTCGGTTTACGAGACAAAAGTTTGCTGAGTGTTTTGCTCGTCTTGCAAAACACTCGCAAACCAGTACACTCGTAAACCGAGGTACCACTGTAGTTGCATTATTGCCAGGCCCTTTGTAGTAAGCACAGCTTATGTAGCTCACTTTTAAAGTGAGCAGTTTGTTTTTTTCAAAGGTCAGAACAATTTTTTGATGTCCATTATGCAAGGATGATTCAGTCTTAATTGATCCATTTTGCTACACTCTATACTATGAGTAGAAAATTATGAAGAAATAAGTCATCTAGTAATGATTAGAACTCCTACTGACTGCTATACCTTAAGAGCAAAGATGACAATCGCATGTTCAAGACATGACAATTCAAGTGAGGCTACTAGACTTAGTATTTCAGGGGTCTTTGATGTGTAAAAAGAATCAGGAAAACTTCAGCTGTTATGAAGATAATTATGGCAAAAATTTTGCCAAAAGAAAAGCAACTTTTCAGAACCTTGTTTGAAATTCTATTCCCCCCCCCCACACACACACACACGCACTTTCATGAAGCAGGTAGGTAGAATACAGCCGAGTTGGAGTTTGTCAACATTGTTATCGATGAAAAAAAATTTAACATCTTTGAATTTTTTACCCTTCCTCTCATTTACTTCCCTATTGTTTTTCAACTATAACAAGGAATTGTAACTTTTCCGCCCTAACCCCCACGATTCATGTTAGTCTTATTCTGTAAGTCTGAAATTATTTTCTTGTATTCACTACCCTTTTTTTATAAATTGTACATCGCTTAGGAAATTAAATAAGCGATTCATCAAACACTAATAAAAACTTGAAACTTGAAACAAAGCCAGTGGAAGAAACTCTAAGAATGGGTAAACCAATCCATTTCAAATTCAGATGTAATTTTGAATATTTGGCTGCAATTTGTTGAACAATTTTATTACCTTTAACTTTGAATCAGATTTTTAGGACCTTTGCAGCCCTATTTACTCAGGCCCCCTTTTATCAAGCTTCGTTAGTGGTATTTTTTTTTTTATCGCAGACCGCTGCAGTAAAAGCTCTGACACTCATAGAATTTCTTAGAGCGTTGGAGCTTTTACCGTAGCGGCCTGCGATAAAAAAATCCCTAACTCAGCTTGATGAAAGGGGGCCTAAAGTATGGTAATATTTTGAAGTTACCACATGTTCAATTGCCAAAATTGGAAGACCTTTTACTAAGCCATTTCTGACCAGTTAAATAGCGCTGAATATCGCTAAAATTACTTATTGTTTATTTGATATTCGGTGTACCGTCTTACGAGGGGAAGCCAAAGGCAGTTTGCATTCTTTGTCTATGGAAAGTGACAGCAATCAGCAGAACACATGAGGGTTATGGAAACCGCTTAGAGTTTAGGCAGTACATACATTTTTAAATAAATAAAAAATATATAGATATGACAGACTAAATACCAACCCAGCTCAACTACTTTCAAGTTGTCAAGTTTTATTAATTTTTAATATACCGACCATCAACGGGTATCTAGCCGGTTTACAATAAAATTTTAAAATTGAGATAAAAGGTTAAGCTTATAAAAGTAAAATTTTATGAGGAAGAAAAGGGGGTGTACATTAAGGACATAGACAGGTCAAACTTGAAAGTAAGGATAAGGAGGAGGGAGAGGGGTAAAGTTACATTATTAGAAAGGAGAGGGAAAGAAGCGAGGGGAAAAAAAAAAGAGTTTAAAGGAAACGGAGGGAGAGGAGTAAAACATGAGGATGGGATCGCTTCTTAAAAGCGGTTGGTTGAATGAGAAAGAGGTAATTCAAGAGCAGTTGAAAGCATCTTGAAATAGGAAAGTTTTTAAGTTAATCTTAAATTTATTGATTAGTTTTTTATGGCGGAAATGAGATGGTAGGGCGTTCCTTTGAGTTGGGGCTACTACGGAAAAATTTGATTTCCTTGTATAGAAAAAGTCCTTTATAGAAGGAATGGAGAGTAAATTCTGGTCTGCTGATATAAGCGTCCGTGTAGGGCACAGTGGAATGAGGAGCTTATCAAGGAAGGAAGGTTGATGGGAGAGTTTGATTTTGAATGTCAGCATGATGGTTTTGTAAGTAACGCGGTGTGTGATGGGTAAACCAGTGCGCTTCTTTCAGAAGAGGGGTGACATGATCATATTTCCCTAACTTGTATATAAGTTTTATTGCCATGTTTTGGATTAATTGTAGGCGTCGGAGTTCTTTTTGGAGAATTCCATTGTAAAGGGAATTGCAATAGTCAAGATGGGAGATAACTAAAGAGTGACTCAGCTCGCAGCAGTTGTTGCATGATCTTTGAAATAAGAAGGTCTTTAATCCTGTACTATATCTTAGATAACTTGGTTCATGTTGGGCCGTGGCCAGGTACCGGCATAAATATGCGAATATGTGCAGATGGTCTACGCTATACAGGATATTCAGCCCTTAACCAGTTAAATTAAACCTGCTAAAGATAGGACCAGCTATTTATGTGGTCCTATTTGGCTACTTAACCAGTTAAGAGCTATATATTGTCAATTAAGTTAAGTACTGACTGTGTCCTGACTCCTCTCTAGATCATGAAGGGCATAGAGAAAGTGGAGAGGGACAGATTCTTCAAGCTTTCGAATGAGAGGGCATTCGGAAAGTTGAAAGGGGACAGATTCAAAACCAATGCTAGGAAGTTTTTCTTCACCCAACGGGTGGTGCACACCAGGAATGCGCTTCCAGAGGGCGTGATAGGACAGAGTACGGTATTAAGGTTGGATAAATTGGATAATTTTCTGGAGGAAAAGGTGATAGAGGGGTATAGATAGAGGACTACTACACAGGTCCTGGACCTGTTGGGCCACTGCATGAGCGGACTGCTGGGCACAATGGACCTCTGGTCTGACCCAGCAGAGGCACTTCTTATGTTCTTATGATCACTCACACAATAGCCGGTTTTGGCGTTAGCAGTTAGAGGGGATACTCAGGGCTCCTTTTACTTAGCTGTGTTAGGGCTTTAACGCGCAGAATAGCACACACTACAATACCATGCACGCTAGACGCTAACACCAGCATTGAGCTGCCGTTAGTTCTATCCGCGTGGCGCGGGGTTAGCATGCGCTAATCTGCTGCATGCGCTAAAAACGCTAGCGCACCTTAGTAAAAGGAGCCCTCAGTGGCACTATCCTGGGACTAACTAAGTGCCATGAGCTTCTCTTACCTGGTTAGCTGGCTTTGAATATCAACCCCCCCTTGTTTGTCATCTAATCTAATCTGTCATTTCTAACCCACTTAATTCCTATTAAGGTCCAAAATGGCGTATCATCAAATCATTGAAACTCCAGTTTACAATTAGTTAGGAATAAAATGATTAAACAACATTAAGGTTCCAAGTTCACAAGTTTCTCACATATTATAGTTTTCAATCTCTTCCGAAATAGCATATTAAAAAAATTGGGTTTTCAAGGCAAGTGGTAGGATATTCCAGATTTGAACCGATTGATAAGAAAAAGAATTTACTAAATGCCTTCTAAGCTTTATTCCTCTAATGGAATGGGTTTCAAAAACAGGTGGTTAGAGCCTACTCTAGATGAAAAAGAGATTAGATGAACTGCCTGTGCTGGAATTAAACCATAAAGAATTTTAAAAATAATGCAGTAAGATTTAAAAATTATCCCAGCCTAAAGTGGCAGCCAATGAAATTCCCTCAATAGCGGCGAAACATGATTAAATTTGCCCTATTTATAAATCATTCTAGCTGCTGCATTCTGCAATAACTGCAGACAGTTCCTCGGTGTAATTGATATGCCCAGATATAAAACATTGCAATAATCCAAATGCGACAAAATTACACCGTGGATCAACAATCTGAAATGCTGTTCAAGGAAGTAAGTAGTTCTCAGTTGCCTTAGAACCCCTTTTACAATGGCGATTATTGCAGTGAGTCGCGGTAATCGCTCCAACACCCATATTTGCTTAGTGTATTGGTCATTGTTGCCCTATTGTTCTGTATATTATAAAATTTTCAATAAAGATGATTGAACTAAAAAAAAAAAAAGAAATTCAATGGGCATAAGAGCATTTGCCGTCTGGCAGCCGCTACTGTGCCTTTGTAAAAAGGGAAGTTAATTTTTTTTAAACCCCAAAACTTTCAAAACAGAATGTAGAAGAGTCCAGAATTATTCCCAATACTCTTGATGCTTTTTCTACCTTCAGATGTTATCTTAAAAACAAATGGCAAATGGAAAGGATTGCAATTAGGATGGTTTAACTTCTTTCCTAGATTAAGGGGCTCATAATAATAAAATTTAAAAAAAAATCCAAAACCGGCCTAAGTTGGTACTTGGATGATCAGAAAGACAGGTTGTCCAAGCACTGATAATCAAAACTAGTTTTAGATTTATCTAAAAGCAGCTTAGGCCTTTTCAGTGCTATTGTCTGCCCAGAGTGAAAAGGGGTATTTTTGGATGAGTGGAAAGGGTGGGAGGTGGGCGGGATGTGGGCCGACCTAGATTTAGTCGATCGGCAGCCATAATCAAAAGGTTTGACAGCTGCCAGACAGAACTTTTACGTTTTGACTTAGACAAAGTCAAAACAGGTATAAGTTCCAGATCAGGCCACTGAGCTGATCGTGGTAGCGGTGATCAGCTCAGCGTCCCAAGCACCCCGTTCCCCCGCACCCATAACAATCACGGCAGGAGAGATGCCCAATCTCTCATGCAACTACCCACCATGACCCCCCTGACACATTGTGGCAGGAGAGATGCCCAATTTCTCCTGCCGGACATCCCCCGAGCCCACGCGATCTTCGCCGGCAGGAGGGAAGCCCAGTCCTTCCTGCCGGACACCCCCACCCCACCCCCCGGACTCCCCCTGCATACCCACCATTGTTTATGACAGACGCCAGTTAGAGAATTGTGCTTCTAGGCATTTTGGACGGACAAATTTTTGGATGAGAATGGGGTATAAAGATACATGACTTAGCGGCAAAAGCCTGGACGTATAAGCAGACAATTCTAAAAAAAAAAATAAAAAAAGGTATTTTGGATGTACTTTTCGAGAATGGACTTTGGACGTTTCCAACTTTGGGCAACTAGCGTTCTAGGCTTAAAATGGACTTAGATGTATTTTTTTAAAAATTTTGCCTCCACACGTTTATCCAAGAAACTCATAAAATGTGACCAGAGCCATTTTGGGTATCATTTGTTTACATGGAACTTACAAGAAACTGGGTTTTATGGGGCAAAAGTAGCACTTAAATTTTTTTTTTCAACAAAGGTATAGATATGTCCTGATTTTGATAAAGCTGTCCAGAAAAATATGTAATGTACATAGAAACAATTATTAGTAGTAGCATCACTGGATGAATTTTTTGACGCCTGAATTTCTCCATAAATTTCCAATGAAGTGGCCCATTTATTAATCCGCTTTGAGGTTCTTCAGTTAACCTTGGTAGCTGACAAACTTCTGCAGTGATACCTTTAAGGCATTTTTGGCACTTTAGGGGAGGCTGCTTTGTCTGTGCTGCTAATGCAGAGCAAGCTACTCTACTCTAATCTAATCTTCATTTTATATACCGAATCTACTCCCTAAGGAGCTCGACTCGGTTAAAAGTTCGTTAAAAAAAATGAACCATAACAAGTAAAAACTGTGGGATAAAAACTGAAATTGGTTAGATTAGATGGATGGAAAAAGTTAGAAAAAAAGTCTGTTGAATTGCTTAAAATTACTTTACGACAGCTAAACTCAAATTACTCTACTGTATATTAACGACGGGCAGCTATGGAAGAGTAGTTACATGTACTGCATTATTAACAGCAAAATGAAAAAACCCTTTAAATGATAGCCAATACTATCCTAGAAAAAGCACCACTAAAGAATTGGCTGAAACACCTAAATCCTTGGAAGGTAAGTCTGACAAAACAGTCACTCAATGGGAGAAAACAAACTTTAAAATAGTGGACATCAGTATGAGCCCTTCGTGGATAACAAGAACCTCTGGCTCAGGCAAAATCTCAGAGGTGACCAGCACCAGACATAAGTCTAAAGGAGAATTGCCTCATACATCATATAGTCCATAGTGAAATTAATCACCTGTGAAAAAAATCACACTCCCAATGAAAATACCAGACTTAACACCAAGGAGGAAGGGAAGTAAAGGCGTACAAACATACACTCCCTAAAGACTGACCCTATGACAAAATGAGAAAAATAAACAGTGCAAATAATAAAATATATCACAATAAGAAACTCCTGGAAAAAGGGATCAATAAATTAATCAAATAACATGTATGAATTGATATAGTAACATCTGTATCTAGCGGAATAAATATGATATATATAAAACACTAGAAAAATACATGCTAATGTAAAGTGCAAGTGCAACAATTCCTATTACAATTCCTATTACTAAAAACCAAAACTGACTTAATGAATATAATAAGTGTCACACACTATAAAGATGTACAAAAATAAAGTGCGGGTGCAAACACTAACAATGACTAGGATAATATAGCGAAATATGCAGTAAAAGCTGGTCTAACTTAATGCACCATAATGGCCTGTGTGGTAACTGTATTACATAGTCCCCCAACTGATTCCATACCAGATAATATGGCTTTTTCTGTTAAACGATATGTTTTGTCAGAAAACTTAAACCTGGCTGGTTTGAGGGTTTGGCTCTTGAAGTGTTCTTTCATTCTCTGCCAATGGGGAAAATTCCTGATAAATCATGCACTAAGTGAATGCAATGAACTTTCTGTTAGTGTATGTTTGCTACTTTGCTTCACTGAACTACCAATAGACCATTGCAATTTACTGGCATCCCACTGCTGTAAAAGGAATTTAATTAAGTTACTTCTTGAATTACTGTCCGCTAGGTTGTTTTAGAATGATTATATTCTCCAATGACAACAAATAAATTGTTTGAAAGAGAACCAGGAGTGGATTAAGGGAACTAATTTAATCCCGGGCAACCTATAGCAAACTAGTTTACCTAGTTCCCTTCCCAGCCGCCACCCCTACCCCCACCTCCATTGACTATGTAACACGTTCAAAAACTATTCTTGAATCAATGTATGATTTTGGAGCTTTTCTTACCTTTTTCTGGTCTGCTTGTGCTACTTTTCTGATTTCCTCTATAAAGGGGTTCAGCCATGTTTTCCAGGTGCAAGACTATGGGGCTTATTTTCAAAACAAGAAATACATTAAAAAATTGACATAAAGGTGCAGATGGACATTTTTTTTCTCGCCAAACCCTTCCCAATTTGATATTTTTGAAACCCATTCTCAAGACGGATTTCTACGTTCAAACAATTCATCTAATCTCACGGAGGCATGTTAGAGGTGAGATGTGGGCAGGACTACAGGGGGGGAGGGGGGGCTTATGATCTGGATGTTTTTCTGCAATAATTGATCATTTAAGAATATGTTCAGGACATAATGTGGACTTTGGGATAGACCTGTTTTAACAATAAATAAATGCTCAAAAGGTACCCGTACTGATCAGATGACCATTAGAGAGATGTAATTCTGTAATAGCACACTCCATACACTTCACAAGGGTACTCAGTCAATAAAGACTATCTCAAAGGGTAGACAAGACTTAGCTACCACCTCAATGCCCTTATGTATTATGTAAATTCTTCCACGATCCTCAGCGGCACCACTTGGAGCTCAAAACAATCTCATTGCTCCAAGCTTTACGTGTCAATTCGTCATTGGATCACTATTCCTAAACGGTTTTTGTGATTTTCTTAACTTTTGTGTATTAGTGTATTAATAAAATTATTTAAGACTTAAACGTTAAATTAGAAGCATATTACTTAGCTTTAGTCATGTGGTCTCTGGCAGGAGATTATAACACCAACATGTTTCGCTATAGAGCTTTATCAAGGATAACCCCTCACTATTATACCGCCAAACTCTATGACCACTATATCTGCAGTCTTTCCCATGGGATTGAGACAGACCAGGGACCCTATCCATCAGTGTCCAACTTTTATATCTGGCTCTGTCTCAAATATCTTCGTTGTAGCATGAAAAACCAAAATGCAACAAGTCAAACATCCTCCAACATTTGCTACTGTGTGCAAACTGGAAACTTTTGGTTCCACATCTGATTTTAATTTACTCATCAGAATACTGAAGATCTGTTCACCCTGCACATATTTCTTAGCTCCCCACAAGCAAGCGTATATTTCACTGACTTTTATTAAAACTTACTAGAGCTGAATTGTAAAATGTTGTCTTTGTCCTTAAAACTATGACAGAGAACTTTATCTGCATTCAAATACCTACCAGTTTGTGGTATTTCAATAATAAAACAGCAGGATTGAGGTCTCATGATGAGAAATCTGACTAATTACCTGGTAGATGATAGATGGTTGTAGCTCGGCAGTGCCAGTCACTGAAAACAAAACACTTCGAGATATCAATCAGCTTCCTGACAAATCCAATTTGCATCACATTCAGTGAACAATAAATGTGAATTTTACCTCTGCAACTCCTTACTTTTAACTTTTTTTGCTATGCATAATGATTTTTAATAAAGTAGAGAAATTAAAAAATAAAACCTAGATTAGTGTAAAGCTGCCAAACTTATCTACAGAACTACTTTGAAATGAGTAAATAATTTTGGATAAAATCTATACTGGACTCAACATCAATGCAAGGTGCATGCAAAATTCATTGTTATTATTAATTGAATTTGCTATACTGCTTATGCCATGAAAGGATCAAAGCAATTAGCTTTAGCTATAGGAAAAAAAAACCACAACTCCAATAGAAATGACAGAACTGGAAAGCATTCAAAACCAAGACCCATACAAAGTACAATGGTCAATAATATTAATAATTTCTTGCAGTGCTTCTCTACCATCTCCCCCACCACCGATCCACCCTTATGTAATAAGTAAAAAAAAAAAAAATGACATGTTTTTAAAAGAGATTTAAAATGAGGAAAGAATTGCTCAGACCAAATATTCCCAGGCAGAGTTTAGCACGTGCTAAATTGGTTAGCGCACCTTAGTAAAAGAGGGCCTAAGTACACAGCTTAGGAATAAGAACATAAGAATAGCCTTACTGGGTCAGACCAATGGTCCATCAAGCCCAGTAGCCCATTCTTATGGTGGCCATTCTAGGTCACTAGTACCTGGCCAAAACCCAAGGTGTAGCAATATTCCATGCTACCGATATAGGACAAGCATTGGCTTCCCCCATGTCTTCCTCAATAACAGACTATGGACTTTTCCTCCAGGAACTTGTCCAAACCTTTCTTAAAACCAGATATGCTATCCACTCTTACCACATCCTCTGGCAACGCTTTCCGACCATGTCTCATAGGCAGTATCTTCCTCATTTTATTACCTGTGACAACTCTGAAAAATAAGGAACTACTTTTCAAAGTCTGACTTTGCCCAACTACTCTATGCCTTAGTAATCTCCCGCATGGATTACGGCAAAGCGCTATTCAATTGTCTCAAGGTGAAAAATGTACGATGTCTCCAGCGTGTTCAAAACGCGGCGATCAGGCTTCTGAAAAACCTTTGTGCCCGCGACCCTGTCTCCCAGGCTTTAGTGTCGGCTCACTGGCTGCCCGAAGCCAAACGTTGTGTCTTCAAGGGCCTGATTCTAGTGTTCAAATCCTTGCATGACATGGTGCCGGCCTATGTGACATCTAAGCTTCCTCTATATATGCCGAACCAATCCCTCCACTCCCACATACACCTCAAAATGCCTCCTGGACATGCCCTTCAACTGTAAACCGCAAAGCAACGGTCCTATTCCCATTTCATACCGAGCCACTGGAATCGACTTCCCCCGCAGATCAGATAGCTTGAAGGATTCCTCAGCTTTAGAAAAGCAATAAAAACATACCTATTCACCTAAACCCCTACCCCTGACTGATAGACTACAAAGAAATGTATATTGGTATCAGATCCAGTATGTGTCACATGAGGCTATCATACACTGTAACTTTCTGTGTATCAAATTAGGATATAATTTGTACTGAAAACCTTGCACCATAAAGACAACTATAGCAAATTGTAACCAGTAAACTGTATATTACGAGGTACATAATTGAAACGGAAATACGTCCAAGTGCCGATACGTCCAAGTGGACGATCGTCCAAGTGCCGATAATTGAAACGGGTTGTAGACGTATCTAAAAACAACTTAGGCCTTTTCAGTGCTGCTGTACGCCCAGAGTGAAAAGGGGCATATTTGAAGGAGTGATGAGGGCAGGAAGTAGGCGGGATGTGGGCCGACCTAGACTTAGCCGTCCTGCAGTGACAATTGAAAGTTCAATGAGACTTCCTGGACGGAACTTATACGTTGTTACTTAGTATAAGTGCCCAGAAGGTATCCAAAGTGACCAGCTAACCACTGTAGACACAAATTACAGACCCCACACACACACACACACACACTTCCCAGTGATCACTGAACCCCACACACACACACTGCCATAAAATCAGAATAAAAATGTACATACCTGCCTCCAGAATGTCTGCACTTGGCATAGGAAAGCCTAGTAGAGCTGCCCAGAGGTGACTTATGTAGTGTGGGGGGTGGGCTAGTGAACCATAGAGAGGAGGACCCAGGCCCATAAGCCACTCTAACCACTGCATTCATGGTAAAACATGTGCTCCCCCAAAACCTTACTGTACTGCTGTATAGGCGTCACCTGCAGCCATAAGAGCTATTGGGGTAGGTGGGTATAGTAGGTTTTGGGGGTGTTTTGGAGAGATGTTTATGTGGCACCCTTTTTTGTGAAGTTCACAGCAGTGCCCTGTAAGGTGCCCCACTACTATGTTGACATGTCTGGATGTCCAGTCCATCACATTGCTGACCTCTCCTATGTGCAAAAGGTCTTGTTCTAGGTGTTTTTGACTTGGACGATTTTTTGGACAAGAATGGGATATAAAGACTTAGCAATCTGGACGATCAAACAGCTGGATGTACAAGTAGACGATTCTCGGAAAAAAAAAATTTTAGATGTATTTTTCGAGAATAAACTTTGGACGTTTCCAACTTTGGGTGACTAGCGACTTAAGCCTAAAACAGACATAGACATTTTTTTTTATTATGCCACTTCTCATATATTATTACTAGTCCCTAATATGTATCAAGTTAGAATAAAAATTTGTATCATAAATTTGTACAGAAATTATGTATATTAAACCTGTAACCCGTTCGGAGCTCCTTGGGACAACGGGCTAGAAAACAAATTAAATAAATAAATAAATAAAAGAGAAGTTCATAGGCCATTTTTGAGATGGCTTGGGTAAATCCAGTGCTTATTCCTTGGATAAACAACATGAAATCTGTTTTACTACTTGGGATCTAGCTAGGTACTTGGGATCTGGGTTGGCCACTATTAGAAACAGGATACTGGGCTTCATGGACCTTCAGTCTGTTCCAGTATGGGAATTTTTATGTTCTTATTGCTGGTTAAATCCTAACTTTGGAAGTGATCTTGGATGCTATTCCCATGTTGTCAGTACAGATTATTCAGTTGTTTAATCAGATTTTCTGGGGGAAGAAGCCATGTCATTATGGAGGTTTTATGCCATACCACACTGTTAAATAGTGGTAACTCGCTTATGATGAAACAAATGCAATGTCTGTTTTTTTCCCAAATGAGTCTAGGCCAAGTATATCTCATTCAGGGTCATTGATCTCTATAAAAGCCTTTCTGATGTGAGGTCTCAGAACTTCAGTGGAACTCCCAACTGTGATAAGTGAACCAACAAAGATAACCACTCCTTTTTCCAGTGTTGTCAGTCTGTTTCCGTGAGGAGTGGATTGTAGTAGCACTGCCATTGGTATCGATGCTTGGCCCATCTCCAGTGGTGAAGGGTGATGATGGAAAGGCAGATCACCCCACAGCAGAAAGAGTAGTTGGTGCTAAAAGAGGGATTCAAGCAGTAGCCATTTCAGATATGACATCTGCCCTGTATTCTGGTGAGGCTTCAGGTACTTGTGGTCAAAGGAGGCATAAAAAGAATAGTTCCACAGCATTTTCTAAGTCTTCTACAATAAAAATGCCACAATTGCTGCATTTTTTAATTTTTTTTGCCATAGAAGTCATTTGAATGTCTTGGGGGACAAATGCACAAACTGTCATCACAGCTGGAAGATTTGCCCCCTCTTCTACGAAACCGCGCTGAATGGCCCACGCTGCTCCCAACGCTCATAAGAACTCAATGAGTGTCGGAAGAAGCACGGGCCATTCAGCGCGGCTCTCTGCGCTAAAAACTGCTAGCACGGTTTTGTAGAAGAGGGGGGGTTAGTGGATGAGTATGGTCATAATGGTATGGTCTTAAATTTAGTATGGAAAGACTCCCCCATATACTATCCAATTTGCAAGTTCCTTCGGAATCTATCTAGTTACCTCTCCTCTGTTGTAAAAAAAACAAAACAAAAAACAACCTGTATCTTCACTGGAAATGTCCAGTCAGCTCTTTTGTAATCTGCCTTGAACTGCAAGGTATAGGCGGAATAGAAATCCCTAAATGTAATGTAATGTAATATATGGTAGATTTGGTAAATTGGCTGATAGACCCCCAGGCAGTCATATTTTCAGGATATCTCTAAAGAATATACATGAGCCAGATTTGCATGCCTCCCACTTCCATTATATGCAAATCTCTCATACATATTCATTAGGGATATCTTGAAAACCGAACCGGCTGGGGGAGTCCCTCAGGACAGGTTTGAAAACCAATGGTTTACATGACCACATTTTATGTTTATGTTTGTTATTAGGTTTTCTAAATGAATGTCCTTTTTTGCAAAGGTGTTGGAACAGGGAAAGCCAGAGGGGTCATGGCCTCCCTAAAAATTGGCAGTCAGAAGAGTCAGTTATGGCTCTACTTCCCCACCTACCTCCTCCCTGCTGCTGTAATTTTAAATCTTCAGTAAGCCGTAGCACAGCGTCCCGAAACCCTTCATTCTGCAGCATCCTGCCTACACGGGAACAGGAAGTTGCTGCAGAATGAAGATTTCTGGGGCAGGCCTGCTCATTGACTCTACATAGTGGCTGCCTGAAGATTTAAAATTACAGCGACCGGGGAAGGTAGATGGGGGAGTCGAGAGCTAGAAAGAGGCCATGCCACAGGATCTTGCTGGGGCTAGGGCAGAGCTTTGCGGGCCCCCCGAACAAAAAAAGGTTTCCCTGGCTTTGCTTTTTTGTATCATTCAGTGTCCTTATGGAATTCTTTACCATTAGATATTAGGAACATTGCTAATTATTTAGTTTTTAGAAAGTCACTTAAAACTTTTCTGTAAGTTTACAGCTGTGTAGATTCAAATGAGATTATTTAGTGGTAATATTTTTTGAACGAAGGGTTCAATGTTCTTTTTCTGTAACCCGCAGGATATAAGTCCTGTAAAATGTAATGTAATGAAAGAAGACTCCAGAAATTGGATTGTGATGGAACTGTTTGGATTAAGGGCAGTATTAACTTATGTGGGAGGGTGGAAAGTCTGTGAAATATACTCAAGTGGAATAATTGTGTCTGATCAATTTTCCTAAAATGTATTCTGTTTCTGCTCATGATTTATTTTTAAAAATACATTCTTGAGATCTCAAAGGTGCCTGAAACATCTGTTCCTTTGCTCTCTGAGATTTATTATTTATCTCAAGGAAGAAGCACAGCAGTCTGGGTTGTCCATGAATAGTTTAGATTTAACAGATATTTTCGAGACCTTTGAGACAGACATAATGGCACCTGCTATTTTCTTGGTTCAATCTGTATTAGAATGAATTAGAGAGGGGCTATCAAATCTTTCTTTAAGCACAAGGATCTCATGCTTAGGAGTTTTAAGATGCAGATGTTTTATGATGTTTCATATTCTTCTCAAAAGAATAGGAAGCAGTTTTGTTTGTTAGGTCCTAAGGCAGTGTCCCTCAAACTTTTCCGGCAGGCGGCACGCTAAACTCGGTGCCCCAGCCGGAAGGCCCCCGGAAGGGTATGGGATGTCGACACGATGATATCATGCACGTGCGTGACCTCGCGTCGACATGCGCAAAGGCCCTCCGGCTGCAACTCTGGAGGCTGTCTCTTTGGTGGGAGGGTCCAGGAGGAGGGGAGTTGCGGGGCGTGAAGGAGAGATGCCGGCAAGGAGGAGAGTTGTCAATGCCGGCTGACTGCCTAAAGGACGTGCCTCTCACCGCGAGAGGCACATCCTAGAGGCAGTCGGCCAGTGCCTCCCTTCCTTACCGACATCTTGTCAGGGTACACCTGGAATCTTCCGGGGCACACAGTTTGCAATACACTGTCCTAAGATACTGTAATGGAAGTCTCCTTTATAATTGGTTAGCCATTCAAATTTGTTGTGATATTGTAACTACTGAGATAGACTTTCCATGAGCCTCCTCAACTGTCAACATTTGTTTCCAGCAAGATTTTAGTGCCCTCATCTGCTTCTTAAATGGGCTATTTAGACATCCACTACATAAAAATGGGACTCGCATTAACCTTCTGACCCTGGGCAAGTCACTTAATCCCCCTATGCCCCAGGTACATTAGATAGATTGTGAGCCTCCCAGGACAGGGAAAAATGCTTGAGTACCTGAATAAATGCATGCAAACCAATTCTGAGCTCCCTTGGGAGAACGGTATAGAAAATTAAATAAATAAAGGGGGAGAGAGGGGCTCAAGTATTGAAGGCATCCTGAAAAAGGAAAGTTTTGATTTGGGACCAAAATTTTTCTGGAGAGGGCTCTTTATTTAATGTGAAGGGGGAAGAGCATTCCAAAGCAGAGGCACAGTCACAGAGAAAATAGCCTTCCACTAAGGAGGAAGGGGCAGCATGGTATGATCTACAAGTATAAAATGTAAAATTATCAGTGCTCTGCATATCTGTGAATAGAAATGACTCATGCATTTTTAATGATTATATGTGTTAAAATATCATATTGGCAGTCAAAACTGTATTCCAAAAGAGAATCTGAGAAGGGCAAATGTAATCTACACCATAGAGCTCAAGATACAAGACTTGAAAAGCTGGCCTGACCCACTGCATCTCCTCAAGCTGTTTCTGGAGTAACCCCTAGCCTGTTAGGCTACCTAGATCTCCACCATGTGAATGAATATGACAGATAGATATGTACAGATGGTAATGAGCCAGGTATCCTGGCTCCCTAGTATCTACTCCATGAATACCTTTAGATACACTAGCTGACAGGAGCAAAAACACACGATCAAACATTTCATACTGTCCAACAGACAGCATAGCAGATGATGTTTCTCCATATCACATCCTGAATGTGTGTACTATTACTTTCCTAGCAATGCATTTGTCAATACATTATGTTAATATACTTTCATATTCTTCATGACCTATTTGCCTGCCTCTGTAAAGGATCTTTGTGTGGATCACTAGCAGTTTTCTTGTTTGATATCTACACACAGAGATAGGCCTTAATTTCTTTCTGCCTCTGCTAATGCTTGCGCCCTGTATCTGACTGATGTCTACCACTGTCGTGGTTCCACCGTCCCTCCAAATTTTCCTCCTCTCGCAGTCTTACACTGAAATAGTTCTTCGCTGCAACAGCCCTTCCTCTACCGCGTCTAGTCTTGTATAAGGAGAATCTGAAGGTCTTTCCTCGCCAGCCATCACCTGTCTTCCTCAGCTCATCTCCAGTCAACTGCATCTGCTCATGTCCCAAGCACTTTGAAATGTCAGTCTGTCTCCTATTCCAGCCCAGTTTCAAATTCACTCTCCACATTCTTAAAGTCAGCCTAACCCCCTCTTCTACGAAACTGCGCTAGCAGTTTCTAGCGCGGGGAGCCACGCTGAATGGCCTGCATGGCTCCTGACGCTCATAGGAACTCGATGAGCATCGGGAGCAGCGCAGGCCATTCAGCGCGGTTCTCTGCACTAAAAACTGCTAGCGCGGTTTAGTAGAAGAGGGGGTTAGTTTCTGTCCATAGACCACAGCTTAGGCAAGGATCATTTCCTATTCGCTCTTCTGTCCCATTCACTGTATATGTCACCTTTCCAGTGTCTTGCTTCCATCATTAACAAAAGACTGAGGGATCGTCTTATTAGTGGCCTTATATCATCATTGTTCTGATTTCTCCATCAGTCTTTCCTTTCTCATGACATTCAGTAGGCACCTACTTCCTTACAGCTTCTCTCCCCCCCTCACCTCTTTTTCCTATCTTGCCTTTCCACCACTCCTCCAAACCATACATATTTCTCACTACAGCTTATATGCTACTAATTAACCTTTCCTCTGACACTGTCAATCAGCTTAGTGTGTCTTTTATCCCATATTCACTTTACATACCACACCTTCCATTTGTGTGCCTTCCATGTGTTTTTACAATCACAAAAAAAACATAATATCATTAACCCCCTCTTTTACTAAGGTGCGCTATGCTTTTTAGCGCACGGTAATAATAATAATAATAATTTTATTTTTATATACCGCCAAAGCCATAGTAGTTTGAGGCGGTTTACAATAAGAAGAGCTGGACAGTCAGCGAAAAAAAATAACATTGAAGTCTTTGAATGCATGAATATTTGTAGGGAGGGAGAGAGACAGAGTAGAAGTTACAATGTAGGGACTTCGAGTACATGTAAGTAGTATACAGGGTTAAGGCTTTAAGAGTTCTTGGTTACAAATCAGTTAAACAGGTTGGTTTTAATTAGTTTTCTGAAGTTGAGATAGGATGAGGAGTGCTTGATGATGTTGCCTAGCCAGTCGTTCTGTTGACCTGCTTGGAAAGCAAGAGTTCTGTCAAGGAATCTTTTGTATCGGCAGGTTTTTATTGTAGGGTGGCTAAACATATGTATTCTGCGTGTAGGCCTGGTGGAACAATCCAATTTAAAATGGGAGACCAGGTATAGGGGGCCATATCAAGAATAGATTTGAAACATAGGCAGGCAAATTTGAACAACACTTGCTTCTAAGGGCAGCCAATGAAGTTTTTGGTAGTAGGGGGTTATGTGATCCCATTTTTTTATACCGAAAATCAGTCGCACTGCCGAATTTTGTATGATTCAGAGTCTTTGAATGGTTTTCTTGAGAGACCCCAGATAAATGATGTTGCAGTAGTTGAGCAGGCTTAAAATGGAGGATTGTACCAGTAAGCAGAATGATGCTGCATCGAAGTACTTTCTGATGGTTCTTAGTTTCCATAGTGTTGAGAAGCCTTTTTTGATCAGTAACTCTGTGTGAATATCTAGGGTAAGGTAACGGTCCAGAGTCACTCCCAGAATTTTTATGGAATCGACAATAGGGAAGTTCTGACCGTTCAGGGAAATTGAAGTATCTTTGATTTTGTCATTCGGGCTCGCCAGGAAGAATTTAGTTTTTTCAGCATTGAGTTTCAGTTTGAACTCAGTCATCCAAGATTCAATTTACTTTAAAGTTGATGCCAGATGATTCTTAGTCTCAGGGGTCAGGTTTGTTAGGGGAAGGACTAAGGTGATAGCATCGGCATAGATGTAAAATTAGATTTTTAATTTTTGCAATATATTCGCCAATGAGGCTAGGTAGATGTTGAACAGAGTGGGAGATAGGGGGGAACCCTGTGGTACTCCGCATGGGTTTATCCAGATGGAGGATTGGTTATTATCGCTATAGACTCGGTACGACCGTTTGGTCAAGAAACCCTGGAACCATTTTAATACATTCCCAGAGAGTCCAATTGTCTCCAAGCAGTCAATTAGGATAGCATGATCAACTAAATCGAAGGCACTACTTAAGTCTAACTGAAGGATTAGTGCACTAGAACCCTGGCTGAATAAATTTAGGAGGGAATCCAGCAATGAAGCAATAACTGTTTCCGTGCTAAACCCGGAACGAAAACCTGATTGGTTGTCATGAAGTATGCTGAGTTTATCCAGGTATGTTACTAAATCTTGGTTTACCAAGCCTTCCATCAGTTTTACAAAAAAGGGAATGCTCGCAATGGGTCTGTAATTTGACGTCAACTTATAGATTTCTTGGGATTTTTTACAATCGGTGTGATTAGTATCTGACCTAACTCTTCGGGAAATGTACCAGACAGTAATAGAGAGGAGAGCCAATTGTGTAACTTGTGTAACTTGGCTTTGAAGGTGACTGGGTAAATATTAGCGCACGCTAAACACATGCTAATGCTAACACGTGCATGGTATACTATGGACACATTAGCGGTTAGTGTACACATTGATTTAGCACGTGCTAAATCCGCTTTAAAATGCTTTGCGCGCCTTTGTAAAAGAGGGCATAAATCTTATCTTGACTTGAACTACACATTTTGTAAACAATGAGCAACCTATTATATCAGTGAGTCTTATCTTGACAAATGTGCTTGTGGAAACAAAATGGTATTTAAGGCCTTTTGAAGTCATTCAAATTCCTCATCACTCTCATTTCCTGAGGTAAAGAGTTCCACCACATGGGTCCTGCTATATAGAAAATCTAATTTCTATTTTCTTCAAGGTACTTGGGGTTGGCCACTGTTGGAAACAGAATACTGGGCTTGATGGACCTTCGGTCTGCCTCAGTATGGCAATTCTTATATTCTTATGTTCTAACATCTAGCAAATTGAGGGAGGCAGATCTTGATGGCCTGGACCACTGATGTAAGCTGGCCGCAATCACAGGTGAGATTTTATTTGTCAAAACTTTAAAAACTAATAGCAAAATATTGTACTGTATTCTATAATCTACTGGAAGCCAATGTAAATGAATAAGTGCAGGAATAATGTGTTCAAACCATGATCCCACCATTTTTGCATCAGCTCTCTGGCATAGGCACCAAATAATAAACTCAAGAAGGACTTCTGTAGTTGAACGTGATATATGTGTTAAGCTCATTGGGGAATGCATCCTACAACACAATCACAGCTCTTTGTGGTTCCTCAGCCCTGAAATCAGCCCATATATTTGCTTTTCAACAGCCAGGGGCAACGCTATATGTCTTGGTTCCAGCCATATTCTCAGAACAATCATGGTCTGGAAAACTTTTATGATCTTTTCATCATCCCATACCTATAAGAGAAAGATGTTGGCTCTTAGGATGTAGACTTGTTGGCCTCACAGTTTCTAGCTAGCTCTATTCTTCAGCTGCTCCTGAACCTTCTCACAACATCAAGACCTGCCTCCCACCCACTCCCAACCTCCCTAGCCACAACAGCTCCCCTCAGTCTCAGATCCCTAATGGTGAGGCTATCGTGAGGGGTGGAATGTTTGTGAATTGATTGGGGAGAGGAATTTAGGTGCGGAAGGGAAGGTTCCATTTGCCCAGGTTATTGATGAGGTAATTTTGAAAGGCAAAGCCATGTGTATTTTTCCTTTGACAATCAGTGTATAGCATGCTGGTATGGCCTTCAAATTTATGTGGGCTGTTATGTAACCATTGCTAAAGTGTAAATTCACAGATTGACATAAAATATAAAGAACATTCACAATTATATGTAATGCATAATCTATATTAAAATAGAGGAAAAAGACCTCAATATACCCCAGAGATTCAATCTCTGGGGTATATTGCTTTAACCTAAGCAACCATAACAAAAGTATGCTATTAAGGGAAAAGCATGTAGTGGCTGAATTAACATAGCAAGCAATTCCATCCATCTATGTCATGGGATTAACAATATCTCCATAACTTTAGAATTAGAACTGTTACTCATAAATATAAAATACTAGGATTCAATTACTTTAATACATGTTCCTGTTGTTTGTTGAGTATTCATAGAAATGTAGCTGGTTATTGTGTGGTAGCAATGTAGGTAATTTACTATTGCAAATTTCCTAACAATAGATTAAAAAGAAAAAAAAAATAATTCAACTTTAACCTTATTTTGTTTAGAGAAATGCAAATAGTGTCGGGTGGTACTGAACATTTCTTAATGCATGTATGTGATGTCTGACATTACCCACAAACACTAAAATTTATACTCTGTGCTAATGTTTGATTCCACAATTTCTTTTAAAAGTGATTATACCCTGCTGCTAGCAGCAAAGTATACTGAAATCAGTTTCCCATGCTTTACCCCCAGTGAAATGCCAGCCAGCACACCACATAACCAATACTTACCATATGTTAGGATACAATCCAATAAGCTTAGGACATGATTTCTCTTTGCAAGCAGTATTAACAGTAAACTGTAGCACACTCGTCTGTGTTTTTAAAATGATATACAGTGTATAAGGTGAGATGAATGACCCATTTTGAAGTATTAAATGCTTTATCATTCTAAGTTCTTTGCCTGCTACAGGGAATAATTTACATATAGATCATTGAACTCATCAATGAAAAGTGCAGCATATGTGGAATAGGTGTTTACTGGAACTATTGCAGACATCATAGCAACCTTTAATTTTTATATAAATAGGATTAAATAAGGCCTAAAGCAACTGGATTTCATTGGTGACATAGCGATGTTTCTTCCTGTGCATTTTAAAGGAAAAATAAAAGAAAGAAAGAAAATGCAGTATTTTTTATATATATATATATCAAAATAGAATAGAAATGAATGTACTTGGTAAACTAGCACTTGCATTTTAATGGTTCTATTTACAAGACACTTATGGAGTAATTGTGATTATACATCATTTGTGAACCAAAAACGGGAAATAGCTACCATGAAGTCCTTAAGATCCTCTACTAAGATCTTATGTTGTGAAAATAACTGATCGCAGCAGGGAGATTCCCTTGCTGTGATCAGCGACAACGCGATTCTCTAAACAGCGCCTATGACATGGAAGCTGGTTAGAAAATTGGAGTGCTTAGGCGGGGTAAGGCATCTGTCCATTAGGACAGACGCAATTCTGACACTCATGTGCGATGCTCAAAAGCTGCTTAAGCAGCTGTTGAGACCAAGTGTCCTATACAGAATCAGGCCCCCAGTGCAGGTTTGTGCAGTTGGCTACACTATTAGTCAGGAAGTACACACTCAAAAGGGCTTGAGTGAGATTCTGAGTGAGGACTCAATGATTTGTTAGAGTAGAAGAGGGGTGACAGCAATTCGCTGACTAAGAAATTAAAAAGGGATTAGGATGGCAATGGGGACTATGTGATTGGGAGCAAGGTATGTGTGGAGATATGAAACTGAGCTCACAAATATGGAGAGAGGAGGTGATTTGAGGAGTCTGGAGGGTTTGGGAGGTAGTTAAAAGGGACAGAAGGCTGTGTTGAGGGTGAGAGAAAAAGGAAGGGAAAAAAATCATTGAAGACAGTGAGAGAGGATAGAAATAGGGGATGCAAAAGAGGAAAGAGGAGTCTGGATTGGTGTAAGACATAAAAATGAGACTGGAGATGGAAAGTATATGAGTGACAGAAAAGGACCTGGAGCAGGTGCAGGGATAAGAGGCAGAAGAAAGAGGATGGGGAGGGGAGGGGAGGGGATGAGTACAGAGAGTGGAAATAGGGGACTAGAAATGGAGGGAAGATTAAGCTGAAGAATAAATGAGACAGAGGTGGGGAATGGGAGTACTAGGGAAGTAATGGTAGGTAAAGGAAAACTGATGAGTAGCTGAAAGGTGAATGAGGGAGACCATAGATTTGTGAATTAGGAATTAAATCTAGTTATTGATGATAAAATTCAGAGTAAAAGGTTGAAACAGGAGGCAATGTATGGGAGAAAGGGAAGAAAACAACGAGAATGAAGAAACAGAAAATGGAAATGGGAGCCTGGAAAAGGACTTAGGAAGAAACCATCAAGAGAAGATGATAAAGAGCAAAGTAAATATATTTCTCATTATATTTCCTCCCCCCCCTCCCCCTTGCTCACAGTGTCTGATTTTGGAGAGAAGAGGTTTCATTTCACTTTTTGTCTACATATTTGTTTCTAATTTGTAGTCTTTACTAGATCTGTGCTTTCTATTTGTAACTGAGGTGAGGGATTCTGTTAATATTTAGAAATCTCTAGCTTGCTCCCATAGCCTAACTATAGCTATGCTTGAGCTCTATATTTACAGAGCTGACTTTTCATAGGTAGAGTTAGGGCTGTTTGAGCTCTTTGGACTTGGTGCTAGTATGATATAGCCACTGAGTAGGAAATTCTGAAAATGGCAGATAGACACCTATAATAAGTTTCAAGTTTAAGTTTCAAGTTTATTTTTGACTTATTGAATCGCTTAATTTAATTTGCTAAGCAATTTACAGATAAAAAATAGATATATCAGATTAATTATAAAAGGATACATAAATTTGACACATTATCATACAAAATAATAAATAAAGTCATATAAACTAACAGATACATGGGGAAAGAAAGGGTTGAACTACAATCGTATATATAAAAGAAAACATGAATGGTAAAAAACAACAGGTAGGGGAGATAATGGGGAAATAAAAAGATAGAAAAGGAAAAATTTGATAATAATCCTTAGTAAGCTTATAAATTAAACGCATCTTTAAAAAGGAAACTCTTTAAGCTGCTTTTAAACTGTTTCAGATCATTTTCTACTCTAAGATACTGGGGCAAACTGTTCCATAATTGTGGGGCCATTACAGAAAAAATGTCAGGGTGACGAGTTCCGATGACTTTTAGTCATGGAACTGTTAAGAGTTTTTGATTGGTGGATCTTAAGGAGCGTGACGTACTATGTGGAATAAGTAATCTATTAATAAATTGGGGTTCATTTGTAGTCAATGTTTTAAAAACTAAAAGTAAGATTTTAAAAGTAATGCGATGGGCAATAGGAAGCCAATGTGACTCAATCAAGAGCGGTGTAACATGGTCAAATATAGGTGCTTATCTCTTGTCAATCATATGTAGGTGTCTATTACAGAATTGCTCCTAACTTAAAACTGCAGTGTAGGATAAGGGTAGTAAAGGTCTATATTATAGGCACCTAAATCCTTTAGAAAATCACACCTAGCAGCACCTAAATCAGACATGGGCAACTCCAGTCCTCGAGGGCCGGAATCCAATCGGGTTTTCAGGATTTCCCCAATGAACATGCATGAGATCTATTTGCATGCACTGCTTTCAATGCGTATTCATTGGGGAAATCCTGAAAACCCGATTGGATTCTGGCCCTCGAGGACCGGAGTTGCCCATGTCTTATCTAAATCCTTCTCCACCCTTAAACATGCGTGCTTTGGCATTAGGTCCTGATAGGCGCCTATCTTTTGTAGAATAGCACCTAAGAAGATAGGCGCCTTATGCCCAATTTATTTATTTAGTTTTTCAATTACGAGCTTAATAAAACTCATAATTGGAGCCAATTTACTAATTAAGTTAGGCCTTTTTCAAGAGTTTCCTCTTAATTTTTCAGCCTAACTGCAGCTCCTCCTCCAATTATTGAGAACTGATTATACTTTGTGACTATTATTTCATTGTTTAATTTCTCTGCAAGACGTTAATGCTTGCTAAAAATATTTCTGTTTACATTGTATTTTTTTCTTTATTTGACTGATAAGTATGTCAAAAGTTTAAAATATAAATAAAGAAGTTAGGCAACTATCTTTAGGCATCGTTTATAGAATTTCCCCCCTGAGTGTCTGTTTGCACCATTAAAAAACTGGATGCAAAATAAAGCCAGACATAGAGGTGTCAGACCAAGCGATTACTCTGCGAATTGTGTGGAGAAAAAGAAAATCCTCAAGTACCAAGAAAAGTAGTCCAAAGATGAAGAAAATGTGGCAGAAAGATATAGATATATTTGGCATCGTGCTCAGGTTACAGAAAGGTGTTTGAGCAGCTGTCCACTGGAGGGATTAAGGCGCCATACCTCCTTAACCCCTAGTGGTTCCTGTCTCTCTCCTCCACTCCTGAATATGAAACCAACCAGGAATACCAGCTTCTATGACAGTTTCTTAACAAACCAGCCTGCAGATCTAAATAATAGCCAAAGGATTAGTGCAGTGAACAGGAAACAAGGGACCCAGGATCAAATCTCAATTTGGCTTTTTTTTTTTTTTTTTTTTGGGGGGGGGTCTTTTTGATCTTCCTTAGTTCAAAACCCCGTCACTTAAGCCAGTTTCATAGATGGCTAACTCAACTTTGAATATGTTATAGCTTGTAAAGCTCTTTGTTTTGAAATGTGATAAATCCATAAAACTTAAAGCATCAGAATATCAGTATTCATAAAGAGAAAATATGCATTGTTAAGATTACTATTGACATTAACCATTGAAGAATATTAGATAAGCTTTTTCACTGAGGACAGACGTGAAACCAAGTGCATTCAACTCCTGCCATGACAGACAGAGCTAGCTACCATCTTTAAGAACATAAGAAGTTGCCTCCACTGAGTCAGACCATAGGTCCATCCTGCCCAGCGGTCCGCTCCCGCGGCGGCCTATCAAGCCCATTGCCTGAGCAGTGGACTATATCTATCTATACCCCTCAATCCCTTTTTCTTCTAGGAATCTATCCAAGCCTTCTTTGAAACCATTTAATGTGTTCCTGTCTACCACAGCCTCTGGAAGCGCGTTCCACGTATCCACCACCCTCTGAGTGAAGAAGAACTTCCTAGCGTTTGTTCTAAACCTGTCCCCTTTCAATTTCTCCGAGTGCCCCCTTGTACTTGTGTTGCCCCATAATTTGAAAAATCTGTCCCTGTCTACTTTTTCTATGCCCTTCAGGATCTTGAAGGTTTCTATCATGTCTCCTCTAAGTCTCCGCTTTTCCAGGGAGAAAAGTCCTAGCTGCTTTAATCTGTCGGTATATGGGAGATTTTCCATTCCCTTTATCAGTTTAGTCGCTCTTCTCTGTACTCCCTCAAGTACCGCCATGTCCTTCTTGAGGTACGGCGACCAGTACTGGACACAGTACTCCAGATGCGGCCGCACCATTGCACGATACAGCGGCATGATGACTTCCCTCGTCCTGGTCGTGATACCCTTTACCTTTTCTGAATAGCAAAACAACCCCATTGATGCTAACACTAGCAGCATTTTATTACCACAGAGAAAATTAGTAAAGACCTATTAATTCTTGAATGACAGGACAACAAAGGTGTAATTGATGCAAATATTCATAAGAGTATGGTTTGCCATGGAGACAAACATTATGTCACTATTCATATTGAAAGCTTCACCATGAATACAAAAAAATGTTGCCATTCATAGCAAAATAGAAATGATCATGGCAATGGATATTAATTGATTAGTAGAAATGCTTCATTGACAAGACTATTCATATTGATATGCTATCAGTATACAGTACATGCAGACAATAATCTGGTGATTATATTCATTGTGGCTGATAGTTTTGAGGTAATTTTGCATCTGAGAGTACCTAAAGAGAATGTATACAGTTTTCCTTGGGGGTAATTTCTCCAAATGGGTTAGTTTTGTGCATACACACTAATTAGAGGGGAAAACAAAATCATCAACATTAAAAAAACTAATTAAATGTTTTCATGTATGTCCACTGGATGGTTGCTCATCAGAGAAGGTATGCAATCAAAAAAGATAGTGGAGACAAAAGCCTCAGACCAACACGACAGCACCTTACTATAAGTAAACTAAGTTGTCTTCATTTAATATCTATCATTGACATTTAAAAAAACTCCACTTACTTGATGCAATATACATCTCAAAATGAAGGCAAGACCCACCATGTGCACAGCCATAAACTTATATGGTGAAGCAGGGCTCCTCAAAAGCTGTTTTTCGTTATTGGCTCCAGTCATGTCACTCTTTAAAAAACAGTTCCAAATTTAATCCATTGTTGTTCCGATAAGGCCTTGTTTTGCCAATACCTCGGCTGCCTCAGGGGAAAATCCATCCAACTACTTGTGCACCAGCATACTCTTTATGGCAGCTCAGAACGTTCTTTGGCATTCCACTGTTCCAAGCTGCCATAAAGAGTATATTGGTGCACAAAGTAGTTGGATGGATTTTCCCCTGAGGCAGCTGAGATATTGGCAAAACAAAGCACTTTGTCAGGACAACAATGGATTAAATTTGAAATGGTACTTGAGTTTTTCAAGGAGTGACGTGGGGGTGGGTATAGCAGATTCTGGGGAGTTTTGGAGGGCAAACCATATATTATATGGGGGGTTATAGTGAGATGTACATTTGGTGTCCTTTATGTGAAACCCTTTATGTGAAATCCACTGCAGTACCCTCTAAAGTGCCCCAATCTGTTGGGATATCTATGTGGCTAGTCCTTTACAATGTTGGCCCCTCCCATGTCTAAATGATCTAAATTTGGACTTTTTCAACTTGAATGTTTCTGTGGTCTAACACTTTCCACCATAAATGTAGTGGTTAGAGTGTCTTATGGGCCTGGGTCATCTTCTCTATGGCTTGTTAGCCCATCCACCAGGCTACTTAAGACTTAAGATTTTGTATACTGTAAATTCACTGTCTATGTACATGTTGTAACTCGCTGATTGTCCAGCTCTCTTTGTTGTGAACCGCCTAGAAGTCACACGATTGTGGCGGTATAGAAGAATAAACTTATTATTATTATTTGTAGGATAAATATAGTGATAGCAAGTTTAGAACCTAAAATTTAAGCTTATTAGACCTGCTTTAAATTCTTTCCATGCACATTTAAACATGTAAAAGTAATTTATCAAAAAATGATTTAAGTCAACAGAGATTTAGGGACAAATGCATAACTGTTTTCTGTTTCCCTTTATACTGTACATTAAACTATGTTTTCAGATAAAAAGCATAATATAGTTTTATAAATGTAACCACGGTCAAACAAAAATTTATTTAAAAAGTAAGGTTTGCCATATTAACAAGTTATACTGAAACAACATCAAAGCTCTAAAAAGTTCATTATTCTACAAACTGCTCAATGACCATGCCTAGATGATAGCCCAGGGGAAGTCAATGGAAAAACAGTATACTATTGTAGTAAGATAAATTGCTTTAAAAAATAGATAAGTGGAGATGGAAACAAACAACACTGCAGCTGGTCACACTTCAGTTCAGATGTTTGCCTATGATGATGGACTGCCAAGTCATCTAGCAAACGTTGAGACATTCTCTGGTGTAGTAGTTAGAACTACAGCCTCAGCATCGTGAGGTTGTGGGTTCAAACCCTGTGCTGCTCCTTCTGACCCTGGGCAAGTCACTTAATCCTCCCCTGTCCCAGGTACATTAGATAGACTCTGAGCCTGCTAGATAGATAAAGGCTTGAGCACCTGATTTGTAACCTATTCTGAGCTCCTTTGGGCGGCCAGACTGAAAAAAATCAAATAAATAAATATGTTTAATGTATTATTAATAATAATAATAACTTTATTTTTGTATACCGCCATACCCAGGGAGTTCTAGGCGGTTCACAGCAATTAATCAAAGTTACAAACATATCAGGGCTACAAACAGTGCACAAACAATAATGAACAATTGACAAAGAATGATGTCGTTGAGGTTAGCCGGAGTAGGGATGTATAGGTTATTGAGGAAAGTGGGATGGGAGAATACAGTAAGAAGGAGAGGGAGGAGATTTCAGTTCATTGAAGAGAGGGTGGGAGCAGTGGAAAACGGGATATTAAGGGTTGTGTCCATGGAATAGGTGAGTTTTGAGTAGCTTTCTGAAGTCGAGGTAGGTGGGGGCCTTGAGCACCATTTGGGCTAGCCATGGGTTCAGTTTAGCTGCCTGAAAGGCGAAGCTTTTGTCAAGGAACCTTTTTAGGTGACATAGTTTTAGGGAGGGGAAGGCGAACAGATGAATTCACATCTTCCATGGGCTGATGCTCTGTGTAGTGAGATATTGCAAAACCTACATGTTAACTGCTGGACGCATTCTTAACATGTTGACATTTCGTTAATACAAAGAAAAGGTTGTTTGTTTGTTTTTTACCATGTGCTATCTGGGTGATAGATAATGTGATACAATAAATTACACCTATTCAGGAGGAGTTAACTGTACCAGGTTATCTGCCAAGCTAACAGTTAATGCACTGTATCTTTTCATTGGGCTAGATTCACTAAGCAAACCTATCATGTACCAATCGGTTTGCGACCCCTTTGTGACCCGATTTTACTCCGGCCCAATTCACTTACCTCTCTGCCGAACATCCTCCAATCCACGCATGCAAAGTAGGCAGAGATGCGAGTCACTAACTAAAACCCTGCAACATCGACTGGGCTGGCCAATCACAAACAAGCGACTGCTGAGGACCAGTCATTCAAGCCCTTTCCAACTACGTTGCCTTCTGCCACCCTGCTCTCTGCCCTGCTTCTCTGCCATAAGCCCCGATCTCTTGCCTGCCACGAATGAATCTCCTGATCTCCTGCCTGCCCCGAATCTCCTGCTCTCTCCTGCTGCCCCAACTCGCCACTCCAACTCGCCCCAAATCTTCCTGCTTGCCATCCCAATTCACCCCAAATCTTCCTGCCTGCTGCCTCAACTCGCCCAGAATCTCTCCTGCCCTTCCCGCATTGCAAGCCTGTGGTTTTAATCCATGGGTTAAAACCACAGGCTCGCAAAAAAGTTTTAAAACCAGTTTTAAGGAGACTGCTCTTAAGCATATGCAGACCATATACAGATGGTCTGTGCGTGCGTCGGGATCATTAGAGAGCGATCCTAACAGTCTGATGGGGGCGTGATTCCGATTGCCCTCATTTGCATGATGGCGATTCGTGAATCAGCCCACGGACACGGATCAGATCCGATCCGTTCCCTTTGTGATTCTAGCCCAATGTGTTAACTCTAACTTGCCGTCCCCACCCATTTTCTTCTATTTTCCACTCATTCTTTACCCTGTTCCACACTAACCAATGAAGTGGAAATTGCTGCACCTTATTCTCCTAATTTAATCATCTTAGCCCCTAAATGTAAGAACCATTTGCATACTAAGATTATAAACTTGTACACAGAAAAATGTAACATTCGCTCATCTAAAAGCTGGTTGGGTACTAAGGGGTGTTATACAAGCTTAGGGGGAATCAGCATGGGCTATCATTAAGACAGGTTATTTTATCGCAACTTGTGATGTTTTAGCACAGGTCTTATTTTATGCAATGAGACCCAAAGTGGACAATTCTATAAGTGGACAATTCTATAACTATAATTCTATAATTTACCCTCTCTTTTACTAAGGTGTGCTAACCGATTATCGCGTGCTAATTGAATTAGCACATGCTAAATGCTAACGCATCTATAGACTAACATGTATGCGTTAGCGTTTAGTGTGCGCTAATCGGTTAGCGCACCTTAGTAAAAGAGGGCCTTAGGTTCCTGGAGGCCTGTTCTATTACCGAAGCTAGGTATCTATATTCCATTATAGAACATTATCAGCTTGCCTAATATTTAGTTGTCCATAGTTATACTACTCATAGAGCTGCTACAAGCGCCTGCACCCAGGGGGTTTGGGGGGAGGGGGACAGTCTGCCCCAGCACCCCCTTGCTGGGGGCGCTGGCACCTATCCTCCTCTCCACCCCCCTGCTCTTTCCCACTCCTGGAACCTGAGAAAGGAAAAGGCAGGAAGGAATTTCAGGCTTCGAGATAGGAAAATTTGGCAGAATTTTGAAATATTGTGTGCAGAATTTTACAAAAATGTTGCGCGGAATTCCACCAGGAGAAAAAACGTTGTGTGCATAACCTGTAATTAGTACCAATTAGCATCAATTATTAGGTGTTAATTGCTCATTATCAGAGCTGATTCTGTTTCATACCAACATTTTAGGAAACTGCTTAAGATTTTTTTGTTTAAACATTTTTTGATAGTTTCATTTTGTGTATCACTATGTTTGTACAGTCTCTCTTTAATTGTCAACTGTAAGGTTTTACGGTACACAAATAAACTTTCATGTTGTGTTACTTGCTTATGTAATCACCCCTAAGTGCATCCCTTGTTAATCACCCCTTGTTAAATAAGTTGCATGTGCAAATCACCTATGCATACCGATTTGCACATGCAACTTAAGGTGCTATATACTTCTCCCTCGTCATTCGCAGGGGATACGGGCAGAGCCGGACCGCGAATGCCGAAAAACTGCCATTATCCAGCTCTGACCCACCCCCACCTCCCTGCCGCCTTCCCGGCCTTACCTGGTGGTCTAGAGGGCTTTCGGGGCAGGAGCGATCTTCCTACGCTCCTGCCCCATGCAGATCGCCATCAGGAAATGGCTGTAGGGAGTTCCCGACGTAGTCTCGAGAGAAGATCTCTCCTGCCCCGATAGCCCTCTAGACCACCAGGTAAGGCCAGGAAGGCGGCAGGGAAGAAAAAAAGATGGATTTTTTTTAACATTAAGACTGGGTTTTTTTAATTTTCCTCCTCCCCAGAAAAAATCACGATTATATGAAACCGCGAGTGCAGGAACCGCGAATGGGGAAGGGGAAGTGTATACAGAATTTTGGGGTTAGTGCACATTAATGTCCTTTAGCATGTGCTAAGCTTTAGTAAAAGGGCCCCTGAATGCCACATATAGCAAGCAATGAAACACTTTCATTTGCACTGAAATGACATAATGCGTTTATTTTATTTTATTTCACATATTTATTACCTGCCTACCACCTAGTCAGTTTAAAATAAAAGCATTCATAATCACATAAAACATGCAAATACAATCTTCAATACACTAAGAAACAATGCTAATAACTACCAACACATTTTGTTAGTTTTTTTATACCATTTTAGTTGAAAAATGACCCAAAGTGGTATAAGAAATATTGTTGGTGTTTTCATGTCATTTTAAAACAACAGCATACTCCGAATCTTGTTA